>NW_002986993.1:159011-179333 GCF_000006295.1 Pediculus humanus corporis
TTTTCTTTTTTCATGGGGGGATGGAAAATAACTCAACACGGGAGGGAAAACTTTTTTTTTTTTTTTATTCTTGTCTGAGTCATTTTTTTTTCCTTTACAATTTTCCAAAATTATTTTTTTTATGTAAAAAATATAAAAAAGTTTATAATAAATTATTGATTATGCAAAAAGGAAAATTCAACAGGTATTAAATATTGATAATCGCGATTTAAAATTATTATTATTATTATACAGGGATGAATGAATGGTTAGTTCGAAAGAATGAATTTTTTTTTTTTTTATTAAAACCATTCCTTTTGAGGGTTCACAGAAGAAAAAAGGAAAGTAAGTAAGGGAAAAAGGTTTATAAGTAAGCTGATCAAAAATAACATAAGAAAGTAATGTAATAACTTCTTTGAAAACGAGAGGATTTCATACGTGAGGAGAGGAGGGAGATGAAAAAAAAAATAATCCTGTCGGTAAGGTCGTCGTATAAAAAGGTAAGTAACTAAAACCTTTTTGTATTCTCCCCCTTCCCCCCCCTCGAAAAAAAAACCAATAATGGTTGTTAACATTGTTAAAAAAATTGTTAATAATTTAAATTTTTTCCTTTAATTTTGTTTTTTTTTTTTGTAAAACTCAAATATTGATTAATTGATTATATCGATTATTATTATTATTATTATTATCATTATTATTAAATTGCAGATGTTTGTAGGTTTTTAATGTGGATAATCGTCTAATTACTCGCTCCACGCTTTCATTTAGCACCCCCTTTAAGGGAGGAAAAACACGATGATGATGATGATGATGATGAACTATCATCTCAATTTTATGGTCTACCACTCTTTTAATATTAACCCCAATTATTATTATTATTATTATTATTACGTTCTCGAGAGAATTTTCTTCTTTTTTGGGGAGGGGAGGGGGTACCATATTGATTTTGCAAAAAATAAATTGTTTCGATGAAACGACAAAAGATTTTGGGTTTTGTGAAAAATTTAAAAAGTACGGTCTCTCACTCTCTTAAGAGTATTAATATCGTGTTACATCGTATTCCCCTCCCCCTCCCATCCCCCCACAAAAACGAGTGATTTATTAATTGGATTTCTCTTGAATTAAACCCTCGATCATTGTTAAAAAAAAAAAAAAAATATAATAAAACTGCGATATGTGTATATACGCACCTGAGAACAATTACCGATCGTGGTTTTAGTAGTGTACCTGACAATTACAGGCTGTAGCAGATGATGATATTATTTGTTTACCATCAATTATTACCGCCTTTTTTCTTGTTTCTGTTATTCTTGTTGACAAGTTGTAGGTTTTTCTATAGAGAGAGATGGTTTATGGTTGAAATCTTTTGTTATTACCACTTGACAAATGTCATTTCAAAGTTTTCTTTTTTCTTTTCTTTTTTCTTTTCTTAATAGCCCTGAAATAAATAAAAATTATTTAAAGTTTAAATGCGGGGGGAGGGGCGGGAGGGGGGGTAGGCTAAATACATATTCATTCATTCATGTAATTTTTATACAAAAGAAAAGGACAACAAATTACCTATTTTAAAATTAATTTAACGACATTAATACTTTTAAAAAATCAAATTTAGAATTTATTTTAGGGGGGTGTAGGATGGGAGGGGTGGAGGGAGGATGGAGGAAGGAGGAGGGGATGGGGAAGACGTTTAAATGGAGTTGACAAATACTTAAATAAATAAAAAAATTTCGGGGATGAGTTTAAATAATTGTAGGGAGGTCAATGGATGTTCAATGAATCCCGAATTTCTCGAATAAGTTTTGTGGGGGGGATGATACATAAAAATATTTTTTTTGGAGTCGTCGTCGAAAAAATTTTTTTTGATATTTGTAACAAATACCATTGCAACCCTTTTGAAAGAAAACAATAGTTTTTAAAATAGAAAGAAAGCTAAAATTTTTTTTTTTTTTTTTTTAAACACAATGAAAAAACTTACAATCATGTTTAAATTATAAACATCCCTAAAAGTTTAAGGGAGAGAGAAAAAAAAAGATAAATATGAACCCCTTTTTTTGCATTAAAAATTAAAAAAAAAAAAAAAAAAAAACCTTTTGTCCGGTATCCCATTGTGCTGAATCAACTTCTGGATAACATACACACCTGGCTTGTGACGTGTGCGTCTCTCCTCTCTCTCTCTCTCTTTCTGGCTTCATCCAGGTGAAATACGCCCCTCCAGATAAAAACACTTCTACTCTATATTTTTTTCCCTCTTTTTTTTTTTTTTCTACTTTAAATTCTCCTTTCTTTATTTTGTTTTGTAATGTAGTATTACGGGTGCGTGGCACGAGGAAAAATCAAACCAAATAATAATAATGATAATAACCACCAACACCAGCCCAACCTTCTGCATACGAATCAAGAGCAGATGAAAAGAGTTGAAATTTTGTTTTTTGGCTCACAACTGCACATTTTCTATCAAACATTATTTGTTTTCAATACCTCAAACAACCTCGTGATAAACAACAACAACAACAATAATAATAATAATAATAATAATAATAATAATAATAATGATAATGATAATTTGACCATTTAAAAATATATCATATCATTTTTTAAAGAAATAACAATTTGCAAAATTTAATTTTTTTTTTAAATGACGTCAGCGAAATATTATTATTAAAAAAATTGTATAATAATAATAATAAGAGTCTATAAGGATGTGAGTAAGTATTAAAAAGGTTCAAAATATTTTTTTTTTGTACAAAAACAAAATTTCAAGTAAACAACAACAACAACAACCCTTCGAACACAATAAAAATTTATTAAAATTTCGGAAAAATTTTTTATAATAATAATAATAATAATAGCAGGAGAAAAACTAACAAAAAAAAAATTATTTATTCGAATTTAAAAACATATTATATTAAAAATTATTATTATTATTATTATAAGACAAACGTTGCAGCTGCAAAAAAAAAAAAAATTATACTTTGGTAAATGAATAATTTTTTTTATTTAAGTTGAATTGAATTTATATAAATGAATATAGTAAAATAGGCACGCGAGTGATCAGCTGTCTAGGGGTATGGTATGAGGCAGGGTGTTGTATCCCTAAATATCCCTATGGATGCTGTTGTTGTTGTTGTTATTGCTCTTAAATTTTGATTTTTTCGACCCACATTTAACTTTTACACACATCTATCACGTCACATTTTTATATGTTTAACTTATGTTATAAATATATTTAAGGGATCGAATTAATAAGTAAACATAAATTAAAAAAAAAAAAAACGCGTCACAAGTAAATAAATTTTGGCGCACAAAATTTAATATTTATGCAGATAATGTTTTCCATGTAAAAAAAAAAAATTTTTTATAAACAATATGGGGGGTGACATTTTTTTCTTCCTTCGGGACACAATTTTTTATTAAAAACCTAAAAAAAAAAAAAATTTAATACGTTAAAAAAGGATTTAATATTCAATGACATGAATTCTTATTATTATTATTATTTTCACTCTTAAATTATTATTATTATTATTATTATTATTATAGTTTTTCACAAGATTAAACGAATATAAAAAAAAAAAATATAAACAAAATAATAGAGAAAATAAATAAATTTCATTGAAAAAAAAATTTGTTTTTTTTTTTATTGTTCATTGAATAAGATGTTTAGGGTAGTAAAAATGACGTCATAAGATGTTTTTACAAATAAAAAGAAAAAGGGAAGGTGTGTGTTTGTGTGTAAAGGTGCATAAGATAATGACGTATGACGTCTTAAGTTAAAATCACGATGACGTAAATAAAAATATGCACTTTGAGTTGGTTCACCTGCATCGCGACCATTAAAAGAAGAGGGATGGATAAGAATAATAATAATAATAATAATAAAAGAAATTTTTGTGTGACGGAAGAGAGGATGTTTTTTTTTTCTTTTTCTTCCTCGGGTTTGATTCTTGCAAGTGATTTTCTTTTGTTAAAATTTCCACTTCCTTCCTTCCTTTCGGTCATAGAATAGGAAGATTTAAAAATATTGAATCCGGTTTTTCCTTATAAAAAAGTAAACGGAGGTTTTCCACTAATAAAATTATATACGAATAAAAGAAATTTTTTTTTCCAGCATCTCCCTCCCCCTACTCCCTCCACCCTTCCCCCAAATGACCGAAAGGGAAAACGTTGTGATTTTTATCAGGGGGGTGAGGGGTTTTTTTGATCAAACATCTGCTCGAACAATTTCGTCTTACTAAAACAAAACATTCATATCGTCCAAATACATTATATAATAAATAATAATAAAATTATTGATCTTGGATTGATTGATTATTATTATTATTATTATTATTATTATTATTATTATTATTATTATTAATATAAGAAAAGAGTTAGTCGGTGGTCGGGCGTGAAAATAAAAAGATTAATTAACGAGGGTTGTAAATTATTTATAATACTAATTGATCACCTGAAAGGAAATGATATAACATTCACGACGTCTGTTTTATAAATTATCAGTATTATTATTATTATATTTATAGGGATGAATTTTCCACAGTTGATTCGTCATGCGTGACCGAACACTTAAATTTTTAAAGGGAAGTTTTGTTTTTTTTTTTTTTTTTTTTTTTTTTGTAAAAACAGCTGCCGGACCATATTCCATATTTAAAAAAAAAATCCGTTTATTAATAATAATAATGATAATGATGATAATAATGATGTGTGTATGTAATAATATTCGTGCACGAAAATTATTGATTATTTATTATAAAACTGTTATGGTCAAAACAGGAAATGTATTTTTTTTTTTCGTTCGGAAAATTTTCATTCCTTTGATTAATGTGTAATTTTATTACTCTCTCTTTCTCTTCCTCTCTCTCTCTCTCTCTCTCTCTCTCTCTCTCTCTCTCATTAAAACCATCCGTTACGTACATCCGTATCCGTAATTATTTTTAATGACAGGATGATATCAAAACAGGACAAATGCGTGTGTAAATTTTTTAAAATAATAATAATAATAATTTTTTGAACACACACATATTTTTGATTTATTATAAGGCCGTTATCTGAAAAAAAATAAAAGTGTCAAAGTAAAAGGGAGAAAAAAGAAAATAATAATAATAATAATAATAATATAAAGAGTTTTCCAACGAGTTTTTCTTCGTAATCTCAATACAATATTATTTTGTTGTAAGTAACATCAAAAGGATTCCGAACATGATGAGTAAATCGTTATTGATTTTTTGATAGGATTTTAAAAGATTTTTTTTTTTTTTCCCGATAAGAGAATATTATTATTATTATTATTATTATTATTATTATTATTATTATTATTATTATTATTATTCTATTATAATTGTAGTCGAAGCTTTCAATATATATATACTATTAAATATTTTTGGTAATCGGATTATATGGTTCACACAATATTTTTTTTTTTTTGTAAATATATATAATAATAATAATAATAATAATAATAGACAGTGATTCATGCGAATCAATTATCACACCACAAAAATATAATGATAATAATAATAATAATAATAACACAAGACTCATAACTATGAGAAGGTAATTCTCAAAGTCCGTCAAGATGATATGAGGCGAATTTGTCAATCGCAGTCGGAAACAATCGAAAACTTCATTTCCGGTTGTTCGATATTGGCAAAACATGAATATTTAGAGATTCAAATCCACACTAACAGAACTGTGCCAGCCAACAAACCGGATATCATCCCGAGACGTAATGCGGAAAAAAACACCAGACAGCCAAAGAAGCAGACAAAAGGGTGAAGGAAGGAGGATGTGGGGGGAAGTACGGTCATTGTGGGAGCACTGGGAGCCATGCCACCACATTCAATGAAAGGAAATTTAAAGAAGATTTTGAAGAACCTAAAAGAAGAAACCATCCAGGAAATTGCACTATGTGGGACGATGTGATCGTCTGTATAATCTCAATTTTTTCCAGTAAGAAAAAATGATGATAATAATAATAATTTTCGAGATTGAAATATAATGTTTACAATGGTAATTAAAGAAAAAAAAAATTGTAATTGATTAGAATATGGAAAGTTGAATGAATTTAAAAAAAAAAGTAATTTGGCAAAACAATAATGGCTGGTTAAAATAGCGATGGGAGAAATAGGTATGTGGAAATTTCCACGTGAGGTTATTCCCAAGATGAATAAAATCCATGAAAATGCGGGTTTTCTTTTTCGATAAGAATTCAATGGCACTTGACGAAACCTTTATTCAAGGTCAAGGTGGTGGTGCAGCACCATCAGGACCCATGCGGGTCGGTCACATTATCATAATACAAAAATTATAATGCGGAAATATTTTTTTTTTTTTTTACGAGATGTTTTCAAGTGTCTACGGGGGGGTAGGGAGGGAGGGTAAATTTTTATGCGTACGGGTATAAACGTTAAATTTATCATTAAAAAAATATTCAAATAATAATAATAATAATAATTGGGGAAAAAAAATTAGCAGTGAGACTGACTGACTGATTCATGTTGAGTCAATCTTTTAATGAAAACAATCATTCTAAAGTTCAAATATAATTTTATTATTATTATTATTATTCATTTAAATTATTAAACAAAACAAAATTGTTTAAAAACGGTTTCAAATGTGTAAATAAAAATAAATAAATTATTTATAAAACATTATTATTATTACTAAGTGATGTGATATTTGTATGACGTATTACCAAATTGTAAATTTTTCTATTAAATAATTTTCTTAGTCACTTGAAAATTTATTAAATAATAATAATAATAATAATAATACTTATTACGATTTTAAAAAAAAAATTAAACCTGAAATTCAATTTTTTTTTTATTTATTTATTTACCCCAAAGCAATCAATTTCTTTCAATTACTATCGAACAAATTCAATTGGAATTTAATAAATTTATTATTTAATAATGTATATGTGAAATCGCAACATTTTATTTTTAAATATAGAAAATGGAAAATGATGGAAATATTTAATTTAAGACATATCAGGAATAATCACGATATTGAAATACCCCTCTCTTCCCTCTCCTCCCAAAAAAAAAAAAAAAAAAAAAATATTATGTAGGTATATAAAAATATTTGTTACGTGTTAAAATAAATAAATAATATATAAAAAATTTTACCCCTCCCCTCCCCTCCTCACCTCCATAGCTAAACATAGAAAATTTTTCATTACTGCATAAGATAAATATAGTAAAAAGTAATCGACCAATGAGAAAGGCGGAGTGTCATCCCCTATGAGGAAGGCTGAACCACGTGAAATACATGGAGAGAAGTTGGAACGTTTAAAAATGAAAATAATCGTACTGTTTGTTATTCATGGGCGAAAAAAAAAATGTTTTACAATTGGTGGGCAAATGTTATAAAATCTCTTCCTTCCGGCGCAAACGAAGCACTCGTTACACAGCAACAGAAACGTACGCGATGACAGTATTCAACAGTATAGTCGCACCACGCGGACTTGTAGGTTACGTGGTGTTTACCGGTAATATTCGGGTCGTGGGTTTTTGATAACAACGCGGAAACAACGTGCGTGACTACTATTCGATGATAGAATAAGATCAAAGTATCCATTGAAATCGGTCATCAATGATAATGCCAAGAGAATTTACTCTTGCCAGACACATGTTTTCAATGGCACACGTATCGCAGTTTTGCAAAGATCGAAATTTAGATTTTGCCGGATCGTCAACCATCAATGATTCCAGTTATTATCCATCTTTATTTTTTCACAACAGCAATTCAATGTTTGCCGCATACAAAACGAGAGACAACGATTTCCTGCGATATCACGATCTGCCTGCAACCGATCTGTCAACGGAAGTTGCTTTGGATCTATCATTTAAACCGTCCACACCGATCACGCCGCCGTCGACTCCGTCACCATCATCTCCGTCTCAGACGAAAAAAAAAGAGGGAAAATTTTCAAATTGTTTGACACCTTTAGGACAAGACTCGAATGCGAAGAAAATAAAATTACAACATAAAAGACACAAGGCGGTAAGAAAATTAAATTTTGACGAAGAGAAAACGTCACCGGTATCGGGTACGATAATAAGAGAATTGCGAGATGACGAACCGCCGTTGGTCGTTCGAAAGGGTGACATAGATCCGGCATTCAATTTGGTGGAAGTTACCGAAGAAGCTAAAGCCGAATTAGCAAAAATAGAAAATAAAATTGGAGATTACATTTGTAGGCTTTGTAAGGAAATGTACGAGGATGCATTCGCATTAGCACAACATAGGTGTTCGAGAATAGTACACGTCGACTACAGGTGTCCCGAATGCGACAAAGTATTCAACTGTCCGGCAAATTTAGCATCGCATCGTAGGTGGCACAAACCGAGAGGAGTTACAAAAAACTTTTCCTCGGGTTTAAATCTCGATAAGAAAACATCGCAGGAAGAACAGGAAAACAGTACGTCCGACGATGACATTCCCTTTGCCTGTCATCTATGCAATAAACGATTCAAAAGGCAAGCTTACCTTAGAAAGCACATGGAAACCCATCAAAATTCAACGGAACTTCCGGTACCGGTGGAATCATTTTGTAATTTCGACTCGAATACCAACATACCACAACCAGGTAATTGACAACAGTTTTTTCTACCCCCTTTATGGGGTCCCCGCGGTAATCGTCATGATCAATATTTTTTCCCTCTTGTACCTTATTCAGGTTGATCATGTTCATCGACGCGTGTTAACGAGACACAATATTCTAGTCAACAAAAAGAAACAATCTAGTCATTATAAAAAATCTAGTCATTAAAAAAAATTAACAATTTCTAGTCAAACCTAGTCTAACGAATATTTTTTTTTTTTTTTAACTGAAAGTTTTCTGGAAAACATTTTTTAAATATTAATAAATAATTCGAGCTTATTAATTTTTTTAAGTGCCTTCTTCAAAATTATTTAAATAATTCATTATTAATTAATTTGGCAGACATTTTGTTATTGAATCCCTCGCCTCCCCCCCAACAAAAAAAAAACCTTTCAGTTTATTTATTTATCAAATAAATTTTTTTTTTTCAAACGTGTCAAAAAAAAATCTAGTCACATTTAATTTAATTAAAATAAACCAAAGATAATAATAATAATAATTATTTTCTAGTCATGATAATCTAGTCGAAAAAAATTATTTATTTAATTTATATCCCGGTGGATTAAAAAAAAAAAAAAAAAATTTAGAACATGAAATAAATTTCGTGCATAAATTTTTTTTGTTTTACAAATTAAAAAATCGAATCTAGTCACAGAAACTTATGTATAAATAAATAAATGTAAATAATTTATGTAAGTTAGTATAAATGTAGCCGACAGATACTTAATTTGATATAAAAAAAATTAATTAAAATGGCGGAAAATTTCAATTTGTTTTTAATCACACTTTTTAATTAAATTACAATTTTCTTCTGGGACAATGGCCAGTAAAAAAAAAACATTTATTGTTGTTGTTGTTTTAACAAATCAATTTTTTTTCCCTCATAACGTGAATAATTGTGCCATTTTTAAAAAAAAAATTATTATCTCCTTACTTTGAATTATAATTAATGTTAATCATTTGATAATAATAATAAATTTTTTTGTAACAGTTAAACCGAAAGTAGAAAAATAATATTTGTATATATATATATATATATATATTATAAATTGAAAGAAATGTAAATTAAATGTAAATAGTATAATTATAAATTTAAATTATAATTAAATATCTTTCGATAAAAAAAAAAATTAATGAAAGAATTTGAGTGAAATCTAGTCAGAAATTAGTATTGCAAACATTTTTTCTAGTCTATAAGTGTTTAACACTTGACAAATGATCTCAGTTTGCAAATAAATATTATATATTATATTTAGAAATAATAATATATTAATTTTTTTTCTTCTCAAATGTTTAATAATAAAACTTAATATATATATTAGAAAATAGTTTATATGAAAATAATAAATTAATTATATTTATTTTAAATTATATATGTGGATTTAATTAAACGATGATTGTAATGAAAAATTTTAATGTTTTTTTTTTTTTTGGGGGGGAAAAACTCATGTAGGAAAATAAAATGTTTTTTGTTCTAGTAAATGGGCATTAAAAAAATAGTTCATGTAGTCAACTGTAATTTTTTTTTTTTTTTTTAAATAAACGAACTAAAAAATTTTATGAAAATTCTTAATTATCATCGTTTTTAATTACGAAAAATTGTATGTACAAATGTAAAAAAAAAAAACAAATTAAATAAAGATTGTAAAATAAAATTAATAATTGTGTAAATTTTGTGTGATTAAAAATATAAAAAATTTACTTAAAAGTTTTGAAAATTGTTTATGCGAAAAAAAAATGAAAATAATTACTCATCTACAACCTCTATATCCTTTTTATCCCAGTCTTTTAATTTTGCATCCATCATAAAATCATCTCTTAAAACTTGCCATGCAGGTTCCTCCTCTTGTATTTCTTCTTTCTGAAAATTACAATAAAATTTATATTAGATATAAACACAAAGTTTAAAAATTATTTTTTTAATATTAAATGTTGAAAAAAAAACGAAAACAAACTTACTATTTTATCCTCTGAAATGTTTGCATCCGATTCTTTGATTCCATTACTGCTATTACTAATATTATTTCCTTTTAAAACATCTAAAAATGTTTTTTTATCAATATTTTTTAATATTTTTTCTTTTTTTCCCTCTGTAATACCAGGTTTGCAAATTTCTTTATTAATCGTGGATTGTTGTTGTTTGATGGCATTAAATAATTGAACAACTCCTTTCAATGCAATTTTCATTAATGGTTTTTCTTTGTCTCTATCCAATGGTGACGGTTTAAGTCTACCCCTGTTAATTTTTTCTTTTTTCTAAACAAAAGCAAATTTTGAAATTAATGCAAGAGGAAATTTAAAAAATACTATACAAATTTTTTACCTTGATAAAATTTTTTCTTAAAGTGTTTTTTTCCGGCTTAATATCATTTTCTTCGTGAATATTATCAATAATAATATTTTCTTTTTTATCGTCTGTAGTATTAGCATCCGGTTCGATTTCAAAATCATAATTTTTTTTCTTTAATTTTTCTTCTTTATCCGAGTATAATTTAGCCTTTGACAAAACTATGGATTTCCCATGTTTTTTTTTTTTCGACATCCGAAGAACTTTTGATAATGCATCAGCTAATTGTGCATTACTTTTATTTTTTTCATCTACGTCTTCATCGTCTTCATCCATTTTATAAATTTCTTTTTCATTCTCGATAATAACACGATCCATTACTGACTTTGAATACGGTACATGTGTCTTCTATGTTCCACTTTGGACGTTATTCTCGTGCCACGTCGTCTAACGTATTTTCCCGCCAATAAAAAACTAATGGATAACTTATACACATTTCAAATTGATGATAATTAAATATTAAAATGTATCTTTTAGTTTACATTAAAAAATAATGATTTAGTTTTAAAATTTTTTAATTAATTTGTAAAAAAAAACAATTACTAAGTGCGTAATACAAAATAAATATTAAAAAAAAAATTTTGAATGGATGAAATTTTTATTTAAAACAACACAAGAAAAATATAAGAAAAAAAATTGAAAGAGTAAGTTTTAATAAATTTATTATTAATTGATAAAAGTAATTTTTTTTTTTTAATATATATTTATATATATAACAAAAACTATTTATTAAATGATAAATTTATATAATAAATCTAAATTAAATTGTACACAAAACCCTCAACAATATTATTTGCTACATATTTCTTTGTAGAAATTTACAACATTAACAGTATTTTTGGCAAAATATTTTTTCCCTTTTATTTTATTTTTTTTTTTTAAATTTAAAATAAAAATTTATGTTAATTAATCCTTGATAAAATAATAATAATAATAATAAAGCTCTCTCTCTCTCTCTCTCACAATTTATTTAATTATTTATTTTTAATGAAAATTTTCAGAATGTTCAGAAAACTAAATGACTCTGTTATAAATTACATTTTTTATTTTTTAATTTTTAAATAATAAAATAATTTACAATCAACAAATAATTAAAATAATAAAAAAAAACATTATTTATTAAATTTATTAACAAATAAAATTACATTTTGTTTATGAAATAAATAATGAAAAAAAAACAAAATTCATTTAAAATTGATGTTTACTAACTATTCAGCCATTTTTTTTTTTTTAAATAATTTATTTAATATTTCTTTATTATAATTATTAAGTATTTTATTAATCATAAATTATTACATTTGAATGTTAAGAAAGTTTAAAATATTATTTAAATAAAATAATAATAATAATAATAATAAGAGTCAAATAATTTTCTGATCAATTTTTTTTTTTTTTTTTTTGACTGTTCTATTCCTTGTTATTAAAATAAGGAATCATTTTATTTTATTTTATTTATTTATTTATTTTTTTTTTCTTTTTTTTTTTTCTACTTTTTAATATAAAATTAGAATATTATTTATAAAAAAAAAAATTACGTTTATCATTACATAAACTAAATTAAAACAACTTTTTTTTTTTTTTTTTAAATGATATTAAATATTCTGGTTTTGAATTATTTTACAAAAAATAATAAAAACATAATAATAATAATAAAAATACAATTTTTTATAAATGGAAATAATATAAAATAAATTAATAATTGTCCAAAGAAACCCTTTAAATATTTAAAATAACAAAAAAAGAGAATAATAATAATAATAAATTTTGACAAAAGTTTGTTTGTGTTTTGGAAAAAAAAAAAAAACAATTTTTAATTATTATTATTGTTATTATTATTATTATTGTGGAAATATATAAATATATTGTTATATATAAATATATAATATTATTGTTGTAATAGTTGTATCGGTTTAAAATCTTTTCCCTCTTATGATATTTTTCCAAAAAAAAAAAAAAAAATTAAAAAAAATGGAACGTTTCTTTCTTTCTTTATTTTTTATTAAACAAAAAATGCACATAATGGGCCATTTATTAAAATAAATAATAATAAATATATTATTTAAATCATTTTTTTTCCTTCCTTCCATCATTGACAAAATGTCGACAACACAGTTTTACATTTATATTAATAAAATAATAAATGTACAAAACAAAAAAAAAAAAAAAAAAAAAAAAAAACCGGGATTTGTTAAATTGGTGTTAAATACATACAGATGACGGTAGTTGAAGTCAATTATTATAATAAAAAAAATAATAATATTTTGTCAGGTTTTAAAAGTAGTAGTAGTAGCAGTAGCACAAGTTCGTTTTAATATTTTTTTTTTTTTTTTACGTCACGAACCTAATTTTTACGATTACTGTCGAAAAAAAATTTATTTTTTTTAACAAACAAACATTAATTTATGTGTGTTTATATTTATGTTTCATAAACATATATTTTACAAAAAAAATATATTAAATTAATTAAAAAAAACATTATATATTAATTTATTTTACTACCAAGTAAAAACTCAAATTTTAAACAAAAAAAAAAAAAAAAAAAAATAATCACAATTGTTTTATTTGATCACATTACAAAAAAAAAAAAAAAACAATATGATCAATTTTAAATAACAAAACTCATCAAATTATTATTATTATTATTATTATCATTATTATTATTACTAATAACTAAAATTATAACTTTTGGTAAGGCTTTCTTCTTTTATTCTTTATAATGTGAACAATTTATTTATTTATTTATTATTTTAATAATATACATAGGTTTTATTAAACAAAAAAAAAAAAAATATTTGAGACAAATTATATAAATGGTTTGAAAAATAAAAATTAAATAAACTTCATTTTAATTATTATTATTATTATTATTATTATTATTTTCTTTCACCATTTAAAAAATAGTCCCGAATATTTTCTTATTTAACACTTTGACCAGTATTAATAACTAATAAATAAATAAAGAAGAAAAAAATAAACAAAACAAAAATATTACAATTATATAATCGAAAAAAAAATTAATAAATCATTATTATTATTATTATTATTAATTTACTAAACAAAAAAAAAAAAAAAAAAAAAAAAAAACAAAACCCTGTCCCAACTAAACAAAAAAAATGACTAGGAATATTAATAATAATAATAATAATAATAATAATAATAATAATAATAATAA
The DNA here is from genome assembly GCF_000006295.1 of Pediculus humanus corporis. Taxonomy (NCBI): domain Eukaryota; kingdom Metazoa; phylum Arthropoda; class Insecta; order Psocodea; family Pediculidae; genus Pediculus; species Pediculus humanus. Next base: position 173,109 of record NW_002986993.1, read on the forward strand.
TAATAATAATAATAATAATAATAATAATAATAATAACAATAATAATAATAATAAAAATAAATTTTCATTAAACACAATTTCCAATGATAGAGAACAATTAAATTAAATTAAAAAATAAAAATAAAATAAAATAATTTTTTTTCTTTTTTTTTTATTTTCTTTTGGCCTTTTTGCCCCATTTATTATTTATTATTCTACATGCCCTTAAATTCAAAAATAATAATAATAATAATAATAATAATAATAATAATAGTTTTTTTCTTTTTCCATTTTTTTTTTTTTGTTATTAATATAATTTCCAACTATTGCTACATTTGTTTATATTTACCATTACCATAACCGTGGCAGAATGCAAATCAAACACACACACACACACACTATTTCATTTTTTTTAACCGTTAATATTAAAATGAAAAATAATTTTAATTATTTGTTTATGGATGTCAAAAGTAAATTTTAGAGAATCATTTTTTTTTTTTTGGAATTTTTAATTCATTAATTTCCGGTCATTGGTTGGGTGTAGTAGTAGTAGTAGTAGTAGTAGTAGTAGTATATCGTAATAATTTCACTTCAGTTGTATGTTTTTTGTTTTTTTTTTTTTGCATCGAACCACGAATTTTGGTTTCATGACGACTTAGATTTTGGCCACTATACCACGGTACTTCCCGGTCCTCGATCTATTGTTTGCCCAACAACGGCGTTAACATTGTTCGGACTAGAAGCGATCATCGAGGACATACCCTAAAAACAAAAAAAAAAAAAAAAAAAAAATCAAAATTTTTTTCCACTTGTTAAAGGATTAAATAAAAAAATTTACCATTTTACCGGGCCTAGCCCAAGTGTAGACGTAGCCATCTTGACAAGCTGTTACGAAACAGTCTTCCCTAAACACGAGAGCAGACAACCTCTCGTGTGCGATTTTTTTACATATGAGAGGCTCCAGAACGGGACATTCGTCAAATCTTGGACACGCATTCGTTCCAATGAGCTTAATCGGATCGTCGTAGCAACTTTTATTCGATGACACCCCTCCTTTCCAACTATTTTTATCACCGATCGCGCAAGCATTTTTAGATATTTGACTCAAGTTTCTTTTATGTAACGAAGTACTTTCTTTTCTGTCGCCGAAACCGAAACCGGCTAACCTTTGGGTAATTGATGTATTTGAATGATTAAAAACTGGTACGTCCGCGTTGGGTTCTTTATGGGATGACACGTTATTGCACTTTACCGAGGAACTGACGTTAAGCTTCGACGCTGAACCGTTTCCACTTATTATTCCTGGATCGCCCGCACACGATGAAAATATACTAGTTCTTTGTTTTGAGCAAACCGGTTGCCTAAGAACATCTTCGGTGATGTCCCAAAAACACAATTGAGTGTCTTGCCCCACGGAACCGAGACGGTAACAAGTAGCAGCACTTATTCGATTAACTTCGGAATTTGAGGAATTACGGTTACGAGTATTTCCAGTGGAAAAGTTACAACTACCAATATGATTATGATAAACTTGGGATTGCGATTCGTCGTCGGATCCTCCGCTAAAATCAACCGTGTCTTTCTCTCCGTACGACGTCGTGTAGGGATCAAAAGCGACGACGCTTACCCAACTCCGATGTCCTTGACCTCGAGCCACGACCCTCCTTTCGTGGAAGCTCCAAACGGTTACCAAATCGTCCTCCCCTCCCACTACGACATACCTACCATCCGGAGACCAGCAAACACATAAAAACCCCCCGAAATAACTCCTGGCAATACCTTCCAATTCCATTTTATCGTATTGGAAAACCCGCAGAAATCCATCTTGTGACACTATAGCTAAATGTACTCCACACGGAGAAAAGGCAAATTCATTTATACAACATCCGTCCGACCCGATTACCCATCTGTATAAAGGGTTTCGAGTGCTTTTCGTTTTGCACGTGTGCACCGTGAATCCTTCACCGTTTTTAAACGGCTGGTAATGAGGCGGAGTTATACCACAAGGTAACTCTTCATTGTAAAGATAGAGTTGACCGCTGCTATGAGAAACAACAAATAGATTTTGTGATCCAGGCACCCATTTAATGCAGGTCACTTTTGTTTTGTCTATTAATCTCTGAAATTATTTACAACATAATTATTATTAACCTTGACTTGAGTCGAGTTTTATGAATAATAAAAATCAAAGGTTTGACTATAAATGTTAAACGGTATTTGGTGTTATCACTTCAATATATTTCTAGCCTTTTAAGTACAAAAGTTTTGTAAATATTAAAAAATGTATGTTTACTACTAACTAAAAAAAAAAAAAAAAAATCAACTACAAACCCATTAAAAAATATTTCAATAATTACCTCTTCATTATATAGTTTGCTCAGTTCTTTTTTTATAGGATCAATTAGTTGAATTTGGCCAGTTGAAAATCCAACTAGAAGTGAGGCACTATCAGCTGTGGCATTTATTGCATTGAAGTCATGGCAGGTAGGATTAATACCTTTATACATTTTTTTTTCAACAGGCTTTGGAAGATCTGCCGTTGGGTATCTCTAAAAAATAATAATAATAATAATCTATATTAAAATTGAGTAAATAAAAAAAAAAAAAAAAAATTAAAAATTTAATTATGAAAAGTTTTGTTTTCGTTAATGTTGAACATGAAAATATCATAAAACTGCCTTTTAAAAAATCCTACATGACACAAAATAAACAAACAACAACATTATCTTATCATGTAACTTGTTCAAAGATATTTCAATGATAACTTATTGACAATACAAATTTTTTCACATAACACCCAAAAAAAATTATTTTGAATAAAAATTAGTTAAAATCAAAAAAAAGAATAATTTTAAAATTAATTTATTTTAATATTTTAAAAAAATTTTTACAGTTTTACCATGAAATTTACTTAAAAAAAAAAAGAAAAAAGTAATTTTTATGAAATGAAAACAAAACATTTAAAATTCAAAACAAGAAATGTTTAGGCCTTAAAGTTTTTGAATAATGTTGGTTTTTTCCCTATCTGAAAGTAACAGTCTTTAAATTTATGATAGCATACAAGGCAATTAACAAAAAATAATTTACAGCATACAATTTAGATAATCCAACAGGTAATGCAGGAAAGGGGAGTGGTAATTTCAGATTGCCCTGATTGACCTTATTTTTATCCAGGTTAGGTTATATAAATATTAACAAATTTACATCCCAAAGAGAAAAACAAAAACTTTTTAAAGAAGCATTAGAAATAATTATTATTTAATAAATTTTATTTTTACATTACCTTCTTAACGCCTTTATATACATAAACATAAAGTTCTCTGCCAATGTTGAAGCAAATATTGTCAACATTGCCGCTCGGATCTGGTAAAGTCACGAAAGAAATTCGGACCGAAGAATTTCCTTGATTATTTGTATATCCTACACGATTTGGCCTTAAATAGTCTGAATTTGTTAGAAGTCTATAAGTTCCTTCTCTAGTAATAAACTGTGTTTTTAATTCATCTTTTCCCCCACCATCATTCTGCACCGCCATTTTATTGTAACACTGTGCAGAAGCCTAGATATTTAATGCGCGCGCATTTTTTTTTTAACTACGTTAATCAAAATAAATATTTAAAAAAAAAAAACTTTGTAAACTACAATTTCTTTTTTTTTTCTAGAATTTTTTAAATGCATTATTTTCGAATAAAATTTTAAAAGTTTCCTTCATTAAATCTGACCTTAAAAAAAAAATATTTAACAATTTCACATCACAATTAATATAAATTTAAAACGTTTGCGATCAAAGGATTTTTTTAATCTTAATATATTCTTTACTGCAGGAAATCCGTTTAAATATGAAAAATTTAAATTGCTTAATTAAAAAAAAAACTCTATCAATTTATCATACTTTTTTAAATCTCAAAATCGTTAATTTCCACTTATTATTTATATTTTTAAAACGTACTTTACCGAAAAAAAAAAAAAAAACAAATGGAGGACTTTGTAAATAATAATACAATTTGACCAGATGAGATTATTCAACTTATTTTAAGCCGGTATTGACTCAAAAACAAAAAACAATTTTTACCAGATAGATTAATTATTTCGATCTGAAATTAAAAATATTTTTTATTTCTTTTAATTTTCTACTTAAAGTATTACATCAAAAAAAAAAAAAAAAACATATAATTAGTCATAACTTAAAAAAAATTTTTTTTGTAAATAACATCAAATTTGGAAAATTCCGAATTAACTCAACTTATAGAACTAGTAAAAAAAAATAAAGTAAAATAAAACAAAATAATGAAAATTTTCACTAAATTTTCTTTTTCTTTTAGTCAATAAAAATTAACTTAAAAAGTAAGAAGACCCCCCTCCCCTCCCCTCCCCAACCGATCATTTTCATGGTTTCCTTATCAAATTCGGTTATGCAATATAAATGTATTAATTTAGAAAGAAAATTTAAACTTTTCTTACTTTTTTTACTAGGTTTGTCTATATTTAAATAAATTTTATCCAGAATGTATAAAACTAAATCATAACAAAAATTTTTAATAAAATTTATTATTTGTAATTGTTTTTTTTTAAATTTATTTACACTCTTGCAAAATTTAACGAATTAAATTGAATTCCCCCCCTCTCCTCCCTCCCTCCCCCGTAAATTTTTATTTGTGTACAAATCACGATTAAGTAATAACAAGTTATTCGTTATATAAAAAAAATATATATACAAACATCCTGTTATTTTACTTTCAAATTTTATATTATTATTTATATTAAAAAGAGTCCTTATAATATAACCTTGATATTTACCTTTGAGCAACAATAGATAGTAATTTTGCAAATGTTGCAATATATATATATATATATATTGAATTTTTAATAATTAGTTATTATATATTATTTAAAATATGGTGAGTTAGTTATTGGCCCCATTTTTTAAAGGACTCTCGAATTGTAAAAACAGTAGTAGAAACGTTCAACTGTAAAGAAATAAAAATAAATTATTAAAAAATTATTATTATTATTATTATTATTATTATTATTAATTTTATTGTTAAAGGTAAGTAAATGTTAATATGTTTAATTATTATTATTATTTTTTTTTATTATTTGATTTTTACTTATTATTAAATCAAATTAATTTAAAAAAAAAAATAATAATAATTTATTTATAAATTTTAAAGACAATATTTAAAATTATTATTATTAACATAATAATAATAATTTTTTTTTTTTTTAAATTATCATCAGAACTTTGAACTTGAACGCAAACTTTCTTGACCAATTTATTATTTAAATAAATAAATTAATTAATGATTTTTCTCATGACAGTGAGATTTATATTTAAATTATAAAAATAATTATATTTTATTTAAATTTTAAATTTAAAATAAATTTGAGAGATTTTTTTTTTTTGTTTAAGGTGACATTCACAATAAATCATTACAAACCGGTACCCAAGGTTATAATGAAAAAAAAAATAATAATAATAATAATGCCGGTTTGAAAGAATATTATTTAATTGAAAAAATTATTTATTATTATTATTATTAATAAAAATTATGGATATTGAATGTGAAAATTTATATGGAAAAATAAGTAAAAAAAAAAATGTCGAAATAATAAAATCATTTGATAATATTGTGGAATTGCCAAAAGAAGAAGAAGATGAAGAAGAAAAATTTAAATTTCGATCAGCTCTTGCTCAAGTAAGTATATTTTTACTGTTTTTATTTTTTTTTTTTTTTTTTTTTATTATAAAAAAAACTAATAAATTATTATTTTTAAATTGTTTAATAATAATAATAATAAAAAATTAACGAGGTTAAAAATTATTTCAGTGTAAAATATTATTAAATTTAAATAATTACATAAATATAAATATTACACCATCTAACATAAATTAAAATTTATTTTACCCTGCACGTACTCAATATTATTATTATTATTATTATTATCTAATTTAGAAATTTAACGAAGATGCTTAACACTAATAAATTTTTTTTTTTTTATTTATTAAATTTCCACCCCTCGATTTATGGTTAGTAAGTTTTGTAAGAAGTTAAATAAATAAAAAAAAAAAAAAAACAAAAAAATGCTTTTTAAATTTTAGATTTTGGCTGTAAGCTCTATTAATTTGATTCTCTTGAATCTAGGAATAGTTTTGGCTTTTCCTGCAATTGTTATACCAAAACTTTTAAAATCAACAGAAGATTTAAATTTTTCAGAAGAACAAGCATCATGGTTCGGTTAGTATTT
>NW_002986993.1:179394-195769 GCF_000006295.1 Pediculus humanus corporis
CACAAATTTATCATTTATTTACCGCTGAAATAATAATGGGTATAAGTATTGGATTCATGGATGCTCCTCATATAACATATTTGGGAGAAATAACACAACCGAAATTAAGAGCAATTTTGACATCTTATGCTGGTATAACGGTTTTTTTTTTTTTTTTAAATTTTTTATTATTTAAACCTTTATTAACAATTATTGATATATATATAAAATATTTATTCCAGAATTAAGCGTATCTCTCGGATTTTCTTTTGTTTATTTTTTGGGTTTAATCATCGATTGGAAAACAATGTCAAGCGTTTGTTGTTTTATACCGATTTTATCAATGTTTTTCATATCATGGATACCAGAATCTCCCATTTGGTTACTGTCGAAAAAAAAAATTGATCATGCCATAAAAAGTTTGTGCTGGCTCAGGGGATGGGTGAAACCGGAAATTATCCGCAAAGAATTTTTAGAACTAAATCATCAATTAAATATTAAAGGGAATAAAATAAACGAATTTAATTTAAGTGAAAATTATTTAAGTGAATCTAATGCTAAAAAAAAATGTGCATTTAATAAAATTATGAAAGCTGCTGGATTTACCGAATTATTTAATAAATCAGTGTTACTACCTGCTCTTCTCGTTGCATTTTATTTTGGATTTAGTCATATTGTTGGTGTTACAAACATTCGACCGTTTATGATCAGTATTTTAAATGAATTTGGCACTCCAGTTAATCCCATTTGGGTGACGGTAATAATATTTAACAATTTCTTCTATCAATGGTTATCTGAAAACAAATAAATATACTTAAAAAGGTTTTTTTTTTTTTTAGGCAATATCTTCAATAGTAGGTATGGTTGGATATATTAGTGGTATGATATTAGTACCGAAAATGGGAAAACGTTGGGTGTCAATATTGTCCATGCTAGGTTGTGCTCTCATCAATGGGTTACTTTCTATTTATGGCTTTTTTTTCTCTGACTATAATGCGTTGTGGGTTCCTGTTGTTCTATTTATTTTACTAAATTTTATTTGGAGCCTTGGAATAGGTCAAATACCTTGGATGCTTATTAGTGAGGTTTTTCCTTTCAAGGGCAGAGGAATAGCCAGTGGAGTTGTTGCAGCAATATCATATATACAAGCTTTCGTTTTTATAAAAACGTATTATTCTCTCCAGTATAGTTTTTCACTTGCTGGAGCATTTGGATTTTTTGGTTTATGTGCAGCTTTGGGCAGTGTTTTCTTATACGTATTCTTGCCGGAAACGGAAGGGAAAACACTGAATTGTATAGAAACAGATTTGGAAAATCATTTTAATAATTTATTTCAAAAGTGTTCTTTAAATTTAGATAAAACAAAAAACTTGTGTTCAAACTGCACGTAAATCGTTATTTATATTGTTTATTATGAACCATATTTTCTTACTTTAGTATTATTTATTTTTGTACCGCAAAACTTGTTAAACCATAAAAACCTTTTTTTTTTAATTGTAAAAAAAATAAAATAAAATTTTAAAAAAATATATGAAATACTTACAGATATGTAGGAAAATTGATTTTAGTAAAAAAAAATCACGATTAATATTGAATTTTTAAACTTTTAAAGCAAAATAAATATAAAATTTAAATGAACACAACTTAAAAAATTTTTTTTTTTTTAGTAACGCAGTTACAATAATCAGAAGCCCACTTTTTTAGTATTCTATTCCCACGTCATTTTTAACCGTAATTTAAGTGTCATAATATGAAGACCAATGTTCAATTATGAGTCTAATACTAGTAAATTTAGAGTCGAATCAAATAATTGAATTAGATTCAAAAAATTCATTCGTATTAGGTCGAAAAACTGTAGATGAGGTGAGTTCTTGAAAATAATATTTCCTACGTAATTATTTGATGTTTCTACTAATCATTTCTTAATTTCTTAAAGTAAAACAAAAAAATTTGATTTAAATTATATATTTAAAAAAATAACCATGCCTTAAATTTAATTTTATTATATTCCAGTGCCATGATAAGAAATTTCCAGAAATCATGGAAATTAACCTATTTATCGGATAATAGAATATGTTTAACAGCGGTAAGGTCAAAAAAATACTTTAAGGTTTTTATTTAAAATTATCAGAAATTAACTTAAATGAAAAATAAACTTTTTAGCTTCACACAAATCCATGTTTTTTTACAAGAAATGGAACACCTCCTGTTTTGCAACTTAATAAAGATGAAGAAGAAATTTTAAAAGTTGGTGATTGCATAGGATTGTTACCTGATGATTATTGGTTCCAGATAAAAACAAAAGAAAAGCAAAACAACAAAGAAGTTGAAAGTGTACAGTTATCGATAATTGATCACAAAAGTGGAATAGAGAAATTAAATGATTATCGTTTAAACAGCGAATCAAGTTTTAAAAATGAAAATGACACTAAATTGAATATGTGTGAAAACAGTGATACTTTGTCTTCTTTAAATAATATTAGTTTTGATAAGAACAAAAGTGATGTGATCAATATAAAAGAAATGAGTAGATCTAATAGGCTAGGATCTCCTGATTTTGAAAAAACTCGAAAATTACCCTTGCATATGTACGATATTGACCATCCTTGTAGTTCATTACCTTCATTAAGTCAAAATTCTAATAGTAAACAGCTGGAAGAACATGTTAAGAAAAAAATTAAAATAGAACCAAGTAATGTGAATCTATTAAGCATTGTTATATGTTTACTTAAATGCAATGTGTTAAATAATTAATTTTTATTAGATTTAGATAGTGCCTGCTCTTCAATTGACTGTCCTGCTGCTTCCATCGAAAATAATAATTCAGGAAGTAATACTGATAACTTTGATTCATATGAATCAAAACCCATTACAGAAAATATTTGTGAAGTTGTACAAAAGACTGAAGATAATATTGTTCAAATGGTAAATCCAGGTGATCTAAACACATCAATTAAAGAATCGAAAGAAAAAAATAAGACCAATAATGTTAATAATGTTAAGCGCACAATTTGTCAATATGGAGAAAATTGTTACAGGTAATTAATTTTAAATATTTTCCTTTCTTTTTTTTTTTTTTAAATAACAGGAATTTTATAATCTTTTTAAATTGTTTGTGATTTATAGAAAAAATACCCAACACAAGCTTGAGTTTAGTCATCCGGGAGATGCAGATTTTGTTCCTTATGAAAACAGGCCCATGTGTCCATATGGTGCATCATGTTATAGATTAAACAATAAGCATAAAGTAGAATTTCGACATCCTGCAGGAAATTCTAATAATCATAATTTAGAACAAAATGAATCTACGTCTTATACTTGCCGTTCACCAGGTGAGAAACCTCCTTGCATTTATGGGAGTAATTGTTATCGTCGTAATTCTACACATCGCAAACAATTTTATCATCCTCCCGAAGGCTACATTTGCTGTTTCCATCGTAGTTGTAATTCGCACACGACAGATTTTAATACATTTTACGAAGATTTGTTAAATCCCGACATTGTTAACGCTAACTCTTTTATTTGTCAATACTATTAGAACTAATTTTGCATAAACATCAGGTTTCCAAATAAATGAAATTATTTTTTAATTTTATAAGATTTAAATTATGTTACTTGGATCCAAGAAGAAGGTTGAATTAAATTTTTTTTAGTCTCTTCGCCATTGCCTAATAAACGTAAGCGTAAAAATATTAAACGAGATGATGATGATGATGATGATGATGCTGCTCTTTTTACCGAAGATGATGAAGACGAAGAAGTAGAAGACCCATTTTTAACCGATGGATCATCGGATGAATATGTGCCGATACAAACGGATGAAGATTTGAGTGATTTTATTGATGATGATTGCTAAAAACTAAATTTATAAGATTGAAAAAAAATTCATATGTAAAATATGTTTAACTGGTAATATAAAAAAAAAAAAAAATGGTAGCTCTCATTACATTTTAATACTTTGATCCTACGTTTTCTCTTGTCGATTTTTTTCTTTGGTATTTCGAAAAACGGAAGGATCTAATTGATTTATTGGTTCATTATCCACGGAAGGCCAATCATTAACGGAAGTATTGTAATTTGGTTGTAGAAGATGAGGAGCTATCAACACCATCATTTCCTAAATAAAAATTTTAATTTATTTTTTGTACGGTAACAATTTACTTTACAAAAATATATCATTTAAAATTTATTTATATATAAATTTGAAAAAAAAATTTTTACTTCAGAAAACTGAGTGAGTCCCATGGTGGTAAAACGATATTGCCATTGGGGTAAACCTTGATGTACCAACATCATTCGAAAATATTTTGTAAACGAATCTGCTAAAAGATGCCATTCGAAACTTCTAAAAAAAAAAAAAAAGGATAAAATATATTTTTATATTTAACGGAAAGTCGTATGAGTCGTTTAATTTTTTCTTTTTTTTTTTTAAGCCACCTATCAAGGAGCCATATTTTTGGATTTTCTCTCTTATCTAAATTATGTTCATTTTTTTCTAAATAAACTAAACAAATTCGTCCATTTCCGTGACACGAATCAATTTCAAATATTTTACAACGGAGACAAAAATTTGGTTTTCCATCTTCATCCTTTTGATTGCACATATCAATATCAAATAATGTCGGACAATCTGTATCCCCCTGTGCTTTTATCCCACCCATACGTTTTAAATCGGCTAAAGAATTTATTTTCATGTTACCAATTGATAGAATTTCACCTTGGAAAAAAAACAAAAAATTTAATAATAATAATAATAATAATAATAATATTAAAAATATAATAATAATAATAATAATAAAACCTGCATATTCATAATTCCACGTTAATTTAAAACCATCAGTTGATAAGTAAAACTGTTTCATATCATTTGGTAAAACGCAACTATGTCTTTGTTCCCAGCTGGATATTTGCATTTGTTCACATGGTAATCTATTTTCCAATTGTACATCACATATTCCCGGTGTATTTTCTGGAACATTTACTCATGTTTACAACAACAACAACAACAAATAAATTTTCTTAATTTTTTATATCTCACCAAGAACTTTAACTAAACCTAATGTTAAATTTTCATAAAATGGATCTTCAATGTTTGATCCCATTGATGTCTTTTTCTATAATTTTATTATTATTATTATTATTATTATTATTACAAGAACAAAAAGTTTTAAGTATATTAAAGCAAGTTAATACTTAAAGGTTATATATTTCCATGACAACCATTATATTAATACAATATTGAATTTTCCCCTTTAAATTAAAATGAAATTAAGAATAATAATGATAAAATTAATGTTTTAAAGTAAAAAAAAAAAAAAAAAAAAAAAAAAAATGGCATAAAACAATATGGATATCAGCTATAGGTAATTTTCTTTAAGAAAAAAAATTTTTTTTTTTTTTTTTTAATATAAAAGTTGAATCTGCATCTACTCAGTCTACTTTTTCACTTTCTTTTGGTTTTTTTAACGGTTTTTTCTCTCTCTCGTGGAGGTCAGTAGGCGTCATATAATAAACGTAGGTCACGAGAATCTTAGGTACCAAATAGGAAGAAAGTAGACCAACAATCTTTGTCGACAATAAAATTTCAGGTTCAATATTTTCATTTAAATAATTTCCCCTTCTTTAACTAAATTTTTTTTTTTTTTTTTTAAACTCAGTCTTATGTTAGTAGCGGTTTTAATAAGAACTTTTTAATTTTTTTTTTTTTTTATTTAAATATAATACGTATTAAAACGCCGGTTATAATTATTATTATTATTATTATTAAATTTTGGTGTGACAAATGTATAAAAATGAAAAGAGTATCATCGCGTTCATCATCGAAAAGTTTTTTTTTTAGTTTTTCTAATATTTTTGTAAAAAAATTATTTATCGTTTTTATTTTATTTAATTTTGGAAATTATGGTACATTTTCATCAGATTTCGAACCTGGAGGAAAACCTGAAATAAAATTAATTAATTCGGATGCTCAAGTTGTTATTGGTATGCCAAAATAACTTTTTTTATTCATTAACCTAAAAATAATTAATTATTAATTAATTATTTAAATTTTTTTAATTTAATAAAATTGATTTTTTTTTTTTTGCTATGAAATTAAAATATTTTAGTTATTAATGGGGGGGGGGGAAACCTTTTTGATAATCTAAATAATTAATTTTGGAATGATTTCCTGTTGACAATAAAACAATTTCAATACATAAATTATTGTTTATAAAAATTATGTTTTTTTTTTTTTTTTAAATGGTTTTTCATCAAAAGGCCAAAATTTATTATTATTATTTTTATTATTATTATTATTATTATTAATCGGAATATTTAATTTAAGAGAAAGTTAATGTTTTTATAGCAATTCCGTTGTTTAATGTGACAATTTTAATTTATTTTTTTGAATTCAAATTGTTATTAAATAATAAAACCATAACTGCTTCTTAACAAATAAATAAATAAATAAACTTTTTTATAATTTATAAAATTTCTTATTGTAAAAAAAATTTGAATCGAAATTTTATGCGTACCTGAATTACTTTTTTTTTTTTTTTTAAATTTTTTCGGTTCGTTTTTTTTACGTATTATTTTCCATCGCATAACGTAAAACAATAAACGGATTATTTTAATAATAATTAAATATTATAAATAATTAACTTTGTAAAATAAGGACACGAAAATAATAATTAATTTTATTTCGATTATTAGTAATAATAATAATAATTTGCGAGTGAAAAGTTTGTTAGAAAGTAGATTTGATTCCTCGAGGTAATTTTTTTAAGAAAGTAGTAGGTATTTTCAAAACATTTTTTTTTTTTTTTACTACCATGTTTTATCATCATAGTTTTTTTTTTTTTTTAAATATAAAAACAATTGTTTTGTTTAAACAAAAAAAAAATAACATTTTTATTAGGTAACATTCAAAAGTTATCGTTACGAAAATTCTTTTGTTTACAAATTAACCGTAGCAATAATTGGTAAAATAATAAATTAACGGAAAAAGTAGACATCTATCATAGATGATATTTATATATATATATATAAATCGATACGTGATAATTATTTTTAATATTTTATAATTAAACATGCGAAATCAATCAATCAATCATTTTAAAATTATAAAATTTAAATTTAAAAAAAACGGGGGATTCCCTTTCTTGAGATTTCTTATATATTCATTACGCATAATTTGGCATTGTTTTTTTTTTTTTTTTTTTGGATAGTTAAGATGTTTTTACTTTGAATAATTTAATATTTAAAAAAAAAAAAGGTTTCCTTAAAGGATTTGTTTTTTTTTTTTTAAAAAAATTTTTAGGTGCAATATTAAATATAAAAAAACGTGGATCTGGACTTTTCAATTGTGGTGAAAAAAATTCATTTGGAGTTTTAAAATCGGAGGCATTAAAATGGATGGTTGATGAATTGAATAAAAAAATATGGAGTGGTTCATCGGCAAATGTCTCTTTAGGTACATTATTATTATAACTAATAAAAAAAAAAAGACGAGAAAGTTTTTTTTTTAGCTTTCACAAAAAAAAAAAAAACCGGGTGTGTCTAAATTTGCGCCAAAAGTAATATTGGTAGGTACTTATAATAATAATAAAATGCAGGAAAGGATGTAATTTAAAAAAAAATACGTCCTGAAGATATAATGTTTAGAAAGTTATATATACCTAAACCTTACTATAACCATTTATCTTTCCCCTTTTTTTTTTTGGGGGGAGGGGGTTAAAACCAAAAAATTTTTAACGTATTTGAATAAAAGTAATGTGAAAAATCTTACTCATATTTAAATATTTTAAAAAAAATAATAATAATAATGGTTTTTTTGGATAATTACATAATTTCAAAAGTTTTTCCCACATAATTTCTTACTCTATTAACAATTAATATATTTTTTTTTTATTTTATTTTAAATCGTAACCGTATATATTAATTAAAATCTTAATTATTAACTACAAAAAATTACATAATCTGTTTTTTTTTTTTTTTAAATTATAATTTATACTATATAATATTGAGAAAAAAAATTTTTCAGGTTTACAAATAATGGATAGTTGCGGAAGGAGTAGAACGGCAACGACACAACTAATTGAATTTTTACCACAACTTCAAATAAATAATAATAAATCCACGGAGGAAAATTTACCATTTAAATTATGCGTAATAGATGATGTAGGTTTGGAAAAAGAAGTTGATATACAAAAATCACTGGAAGAATTAAAAATTCCAGTTATCGGTACTGATATAAATACCAATTCCGTATCGGTTTTAATGGATGCCGTTTACAATTTCTTGCAAGAATTTCAATGGGAAAGATTTGCCGTCATTTACAGTAATTCGAAATTTAGTTCTTCTTTGGTTAAAAATTTAATAAAATCAATAAAAAAAAATGATTTTTGCATACCTTGGATGTTAAACGTGGATGAGGAAGACATCGGTGAAGAATTACAAAATGTCGTCATTAAATCTAAAATTCCGTTAGTTTCTCTATTGACATCCGAAGAACATTATTTACTATTTAAAAATCTACCAAAGACGACGAATAATGACGAAGAATTTTTTGATAAAAAAAGAAGATGGAAAAATATAATTTTATTCACCGACGTCGTTTCTCGTGAAGATTTAAAAATAATTTCTAATAATAAATCCATGAGAGTTTTTTCCATCGTGGCACATCCTGAAAAAGAAAACAATTTTGAAAATTATTTTATGGAAAATTCAATTTTACCAGGAATGGAAGACGAATTAGATTTGATTGAAAGAACTAAAACGGTACAAAAAATTAAAAAAATAGGTGAAAGGATTTCGAAAAGTTTAATAAAAGCCGTTGAAAAATTATGTCACCCTACGGAAAATCCATGTACAAATTTTTCAACAACTTCCGGTAGAGAAATAATAAAAAATTTTCTTGACGAACCTGATAATTCCTGGTCTGATAATGAAAAATCATATCAATTAGTTGAATATTTATTTCAATTTTCCGATAGTCATGTTCATTTACACAAGGTACGATTATATTCTTAATGAAGTAGTAGTTGATAATGCGGTCAAATTTATTATTATTATTATTATTATTATTATTTTAAAATAAGGAATTTAAATCGATTTCGAAACCTGTTTCTTTAAATTTTTACAAATTTTAAAAAAAACGTACAAAACGTGATTATCAGTTGTCTATTCTTTTCTATTAAAACATTTTTAATAAATAAATTATTATTATTATTATTATTAAACATAAATAAAATTTTATTAATAAATAGAATAGAATAATTTTTAATTGAATTTTTTTTTAGATAATGATTTATGACAGTCATAAAAATTTAGAAGTTTATGAAAATTTTTCTTCTTTATCAAGTACTCGTTGTGATAACGAAAACCTGTCCGATCCAGAATGTCGATGTCTGGAAGCTAAAACGGTTAGAACGGATTCTGGAAGAAATATAAATGAATGGAATAAAAATAAAGAAAATTTTCAAAATAATATTAATATCGGTAGGTATTTTCTATAAGAAGAAAATGATAGTCGTACCTTAATTATAAGTTTTTTTTTTTTTTTGTTTAGATAAAAATTTCTCTGCATTTCATCAAGACGTTGATAGATTTTTGACCAAACCTATGGTTTATTCGAGTCTTAGCGATCCACTTACAGGTACATTGGCATGTTTAACACTTTTAGGTACATTATTAACTATGGTAATATCACAATATTTTGCTACTTTTGCTGCTTTACCCAACGGAGGTCTTACATCAGGTACTTCTGTTATCGGCTATGTCATACTCATTGGTTTGTTTTTACTTTTTTCAACAAACCTCAGCTTTTTGTTGACACCATTAACGTCTATTTGTGCAATTAGAAGATTTGCACCCAGTTTATCGTATGCTATGATATTTTCCGGAATGTTAATTAAGGTGGATATTCAATTTTTTTTTAATAAAATGTAAATTTAAAAGTAAATGTGAGAGAATGGGCTACCTGAAAGTTTAGAAGAATCACATTTGCTTCAATTTATGTTGATAGTGTGCATTTATTTTTAGATTTGGACTTATTTCCAGCAAATCACACCTGGAAAAGCACAAGTTACAAAACCGTTCACCCTTTTGACTTATTCTGGAATATTTACGTTATTACAAGGCTTTATTTCCAGTATTTGGCTCATTTTAAAGCCACCAGTAACAGAATATAAAATGGGTCACTGGATGTGTTATCCTCCCAATGGTTTAGATTGTCATTTAATATTGTCAATGTCTTATCCTATTTTACTATTATTTGCAACCATTGTTTTGTCAATTCGTGTCTGTTCAAAAGTACGTTACAAATCTTGTTCTGTTACCCCAAAAAAAATAAATAAATAAAATGATTAATTTTTTCCAGAGCAATAATGATGAATCTCGTTGGATATTAATCAGTGCTTCACTCGTATCAATTATAATTAGCTTTTGGGCAGTAGCAATAGGTACCGAAGTATGGCAGATGCATCGGACATCTTGTACAAATTTAGCCGCAGCCACAATAATCCTCGTTTGTTTGTACTTCCCCAAAATCAGAATGCATTCCAAATTGAAAAAAGTTAATAAAATTCAAAATAATCCATCGGTTCATCCATCGGATATCACAAAAAATTGTTCAGGTAATATTAAATTTTTAACACATCATAAAACCTTTTTTTTTTTTATGTGTTTTTAAAAGTAATTATCGGTTGACAGGTATGGCGACCAATCCTCCTTTTCCAGTCGTTTTGGGATATAATGTGGGTAACACACCTCCGCTAATTACAGAAGAAATAATAGACTCTAATTATATAAATCAAGCGTATTCGATTGATGAAAGTAGTGAAACTGCTTCTACACCTTTCGACATAGATTTATCATCTTATTCCGACTTGGATCAAGAATCCCCTTATACGTTTTCTACGTTTTTGGAAGAGCCACAGTCTATAAAATTAGTGTCTAATGACACGATTGACGATCCCACTCAGGTAAACAATTAAACATTATAGAAGGCTAAGGCTATAGTTTAGAATTTATTTTAGCGATTTAATTTAATTGTTAAATTTTCAGATTATTCCTAGTGCTCTTTATTCAATTGACATGTTCAATACTGAACCTATAGCCATAACTTCTGATCATTGTCAGCCTGGTACTAACGAATTCACACCACCTCATAGGGCAACAAGTCAATTGTATTTATGTCCTCAAACAGATTGGGTTCCTTGAAAATTAAAAATTATAATAAATTCTAAATTAAGTACAAACTTTTAAACTTTCCATGAAGATGAAGTAAAATTTTAAAAACCTTTTAATTTAATTCAAGAATTGGGAAAAAAAAAAACTTATTAAATTTATTATTACAAAGACTACGTAAGTCAAAAACTAACTTAAAGTTTATAAAAATGAAATTTGAATTAAGTTAATTTGATTAAGGCTATTTATGTAAAAAAAAAATAAAAAATAAAATTAATTTCTCATAAATTTTTGTGCTATCAATAAATTTC
The DNA here is from genome assembly GCF_000006295.1 of Pediculus humanus corporis. NCBI lineage: Eukaryota > Metazoa > Arthropoda > Insecta > Psocodea > Pediculidae > Pediculus > Pediculus humanus. Next base: position 190,854 of record NW_002986993.1, read on the forward strand.
CTTTAAAAAGTATAATTTCTATTCATTCCTGAAAGAAAAATTAAAAAAAAAAATTTGGTTTTCAAATCAGGCTTAATTATAGAATTTTTAAAAATTTGTAACCGCCATGAACAATTTGACCAAAGACAATAAAAAAAATTGAAAATTTTTTTAATGAAATTTAATCATCACTGTATTAAAAATCAATATTGTTTCATTAAAATAAATTATAGAAATTAATAATAAAAATAATACTTTTATTAATTTTTTTTTTACAAAATAAGTAAATTGCATTTTATTTAATTTTATTTTTAAAACGAGAGTCACTATCTATTCGTCTTTTCCAACATATGTCTTAAATTCATCTATATCTGAGAGAATGTGATTTAACATTTCATTTCCTCTAATATGAATATTGTAGCAAACCATTTCAATTTTTAAAAGGGTTTGTTTCAAAACAATCAATTTCCTTAAAACTTCTTTACATCCAAAATAGGAAAGAGACAAAAAACCAGAATATACATTTCTGACAAAGTCACAAGTGTCACCACAATCTGTAATTTCACCTGAACCTAAATTATTAATACATTTTCTCATGAGTTCACCTGTTGCATCCAATAGGCCGAGTAAAAAATCATTTTGTACCAAAGTAGTGACAATTTTCCTGTCACTTTCCTTATAGGAATTTTCATGTTTTTCAATAATTTTAAACTCAAACTTTGCTTGATAGTAAGACAAATTAAAAATTCTTTTATGCTTTAAATAATTAAAATAAATTAATGCTTCTATAAATTCTTGAATGCCAGGTGAAAAGGCTCTGTGATAAAGGTAATGATCTTCTTCATCTAATTCTTTAGCAATATTTTTAAAGTTCTGGTTCAAAAGATTTTGTAATCTCAATTCCGCCTGATTCAAAACTAATTCTTTCTTCTTGTCACTACAATTTATAAATAAAACAATTGTTAATTTGATAAATTTTTAATTAAGTTTTTTTTTACTATTAAAAAAAAATAATAATAATAATCATTAAAATGGTGACAATAATAATAATTAACGAAACGAATATTTTCATCTCACCTGTCAATTGTATGAAGTAAAAAAATTATTCTTTTGCTTTCAATTGTTATATCCCTGCTAATTTTAACTAATCTTTCATATTTATCTGATTTTGCATCTAATTGCCTAGAATAATTTTTAAATAACTGAATTGTTTTAGAATTTTCATCAATTTTTTTTAAAGCTTCTTTGGCTTGACTGCCAATAACAAATTCTGAAGATCCCTTAGGCATTTTATAATTTGCTACAAATAATAATAAAAAAAAAAACTTTAAATTATTCAAAAAACAATAATTAGCAACAATATTAAAATGAAATCCATACTTTATCTATTACTTACTTTATGTTATCTTTATTTACTTATTTTATCCATTATCAAAAAGAGAATATTTTATATATTCGTACTTTACTGCATTCAACGGTCAATTAATTCTAATTTAATTAAAGTTAAGTATATTATTAAATATAAATAATATTTTGTAATAAATTCAAAATAATAATTTTTTATTCTCCTGATGAAAAAAATAATAGCATTTCACATTGAAAAAGTCAATCATTTTTTCACAAATGACAAAAATCAACAAATTCCAACGAATTTATTAATAATAAAACGCGTAAATAATATAATTTTAACATAATTATTTTAAATTATTATTTATATTTTTAAATAAATAAACTCAATGAAATTGTTTTTAATAAATTTTTATTATTTACGTTTTCGCATACGATTATTCTCTATGACTTTTTATTGTTTTCGATATATTTCGAGTTCTACATATATAGTTTCGTGAATTGTTATCGTTACGTGGAGGTTTCATTTGACAGAAAGTTAGAATGGTATGGAATGAGAAACGCCTATAAATATTATAAAAACGTAGAATTTGTAAAAATTAGTTTCGAATATATATTATAAATATCCTTTAAATATGGGGATTTGTAAATGTCCGAAGAGAAAAGTAACAAATCAGTTTTGTTTTGAACATAGAGTAAATGTATGTGAAGATTGTATGGTGACAAACCACCCAAGGGTATGTCAAATTTTTAAACTTACATAAGTTTTTTTTTTTTTATGTTAATAATTAATAGTTACAATTTTTTAATAAAATTTGATTTTTAAGTATTTAGATTACAGCACGTTTTTTTTTTTTTTTTTTTGATGTACCTAAAAGAACTGGTACACATAATAAAATTTATGTTTATATTAAAGTTGTTCCACATAGTAAAAATATTTTTTAAAACTTTTTTCTAGTGTATTGTTCAGTCATATCTTCAGTGGCTGCAAGACAGCGATTACAATCCAGTATGTGATATTTGTATGTTTGAATTAAAAAAAGAAGATTGCATACGATTATCCTGTTATCGTAAGTATATTTTCAACTTTCATCGCTTTTTTAATAATTTAAATTGGAATTAAGTTTTTTATTTTGTTGTAGATGTTTTTCATTGGGCTTGCATTGATGATATGGGACAGAAAATTCCCAATACTACAGCTCCTTCAGGTTACACATGTCCTACTTGTAAAGTAGAACTTTTCCCTCCACCCCATTTAGTTTCTCCAGTTGCAGAAGCATTAAAACAAAAACTAGCATCAGTAAATTGGGCTAGAGCAGGCCTTGGTTTGCCATTGGTAAATATTCAATTGTGTATTTTCAATAATAATTTTTATCAATCTATAAAATTACTTTTGAAAAAAAATTTCAGCTCATCGAACATAATAAACCATTACAAGAAAATAGAAAAATTCCTGTATCAGATAATTCACAATCGACATCTCATTACATAAAAGAAATAAATCAAAATCCAACAAATTCCACTAATGCAGATGATAATCCACACTTAGTAGTTCATGTTGAGGATTCATCTACTCTGAGCAGAACAGAAAATCAATTGCCTAAAAGAATTTTCCAAGATTTTAATGATTCCAAAGACATTTTATATGATCATGATGAAAATAAGTATAGACGTAAAACTGCTTTGGAATTGTTGCTTAGGTAATATAATTTTATTTAAAAACTTTGTATTTAATATTTAATAATATTTATACAGAACAGAATAACATTATTATTATTAATTCAAACATTTCTTTTTTATATTTCAAGGTGGTGGAAATCATTTTGGAGGCCGATTCCCAGAGGAAGACTTTATTATCATCAATATTGCATGAGAATAATTTTTTTAGTGGTAACTTTAACTATGGTTTTTCTATTATTTTCTTGGCTTGGACAAATTGTAACAAGAGATGATCCATCATTTGATGTTCATAACAATCCTAATATAAGAGTTGCAAATGTTAAAGAAACATAGAGAAATATCAATTTGGACAAATTGAATCTTCATCGAAATATTTATTCGTCAACTGATTTTTTGTTAATTAATATCAACTTGTAAATTAGTTAAATAATTAATAATAATAATAAAATAAAATAAAATATGTTATTATCAGTAAAAAAAAAAAAAAATTATAACAAATCAAATTCATTTAATTATTCAACCATATTAAATTAATTACATTGATTTGTAAATTTTAAAATGATGAAATATTATTATTATTATTTTTTTTTTTGGTAAAATGTTAAAAAAAAGTAAATTAAAAAATGTAATTAAAGGAAAGAAAAAAAATTGGTAAAAATGTAAAAGGGATATTTGTTTTAAATTTAAAAGCAAAATTGCATTTGGATTGATCACAAAAGCAATAAACATCTTCTTGAGTATCATTTACAGATACATTTATACAACCTTTGGAAAGTAAATTTCCCTGATTATCTTTTTTACCTGTGCAGCCCCTTATAGTAGTTCTCGTTTCTGAAATTTCCGTTTCTTTTTTAACACAATAATCAGCTTTATCAATGGGACAAGAAATCAAAAGATCATATTTTACAGAGTCTGTTAGAGTATGCCAATAATAATCGTCACAATAAGGAAAAATATCATCCGATTTAGATGAACATTGATAACATTCCAAACATACCCGCAATACCTTTTCATACTGACTATGCACTATTGCAGTCTGAATTGATAGTAATATCAAAACGATCCGCTAAAATTATTTTAATATCCACCATTTAATATGTATCGTTAATTTTTCAATTATATTATTTGGATATAAAAGAGTAAAATTTATTATGTATATAATATCTTACCATTAATAAAAATCATTAAAAAAAAAAAAACAAAGTACAGTAAACATGAGATATAGAAAAATAAAATTATTTATCCTGGCGACATTTTTACCTTTTTTTTTTTTTTTAGAATGAAAGAATAATTTTAATAGTTTCAAACTATAACTATAATAAACATCCCATAAAATACGTGCAAAAATATCATTTTAAACCGAATAAAATTTGAAAAAGATTAAACAAGAGAATGTTTTGTTATGTTTTAATAATTATTAAATGGTTTGGTTTAATTAAAAAAAAATAAAATAAGTATTATAAAAAAATCTAAAAACCGTAAATCTTCACATCAATGGGGCGTATTGGTGGTAAGAATGTTATTTCCGTGGAAAATGAATGCAAACGGCAAAAAATGAGACCTTAAAACATTCAACAAAACGTGTTGTCAAATTTTTGGCCCTGAAAAGGGCCGGTTTAAACGACGTAGAGAAAAATACAAATGAATCGATTTCAATTTAAGGTTTCTTTTCCGTTTTCTTGGGCAAAAGAACAGCTTGAATGTTTGGCAAAACACCACCCTGAGCGATGGTGACTCCAGACAACAATTTATTCAACTCTTCGTCGTTCCTGATGGCCAACTGCAAATGTCTGGGAATGATACGAGTTTTCTTGTTGTCACGAGCAGCGTTACCAGCCAACTCGAGAACTTCAGCAGCCAGATATTCCATTACTGCGGCCAGATAAACCGGAGCTCCGGCTCCGACTCTT
>NW_002986993.1:195789-206791 GCF_000006295.1 Pediculus humanus corporis
TGAGGTGATCGAATTCATAATACGTCCACATTAATGAGATATAATAGGGTGAGAATTCATTTCCGCGGGAAACGAATGCAAATGGCAAAAAATGAGACCTTAAAACATTCAACAAAACGTGTTGTCAAATTTTTGGCCCTGAAAAGGGCCGGTTTAAACGACGTAGAGAAAAATACAAATGAATCAATTTTAATTTAAGGTTTCTTTTCCGTTTTCTTGGGCAAAAGAACAGCTTGAATGTTTGGTAAAACACCACCCTGAGCGATGGTCACTCCAGACAACAATTTATTCAACTCTTCGTCGTTCCTGATGGCCAATTGCAAATGTCTGGGAATGATACGAGTTTTCTTGTTGTCACGAGCTGCGTTTCCAGCCAACTCGAGAACTTCAGCAGCCAGATATTCCATTACTGCGGCCAGATAAACAGGAGCTCCCGCTCCGACTCTTTCGGCATAATTTCCCTTCCTTAACAAACGATGAATTCTTCCCACCGGAAATTGAAGTCCTGCCCGATTGGAACGAGACTTTGCCTTTCCCTTAACTTTTCCACCTTTGCCGCGACCAGACATGATCGAAAAATAATAAAATTAAAAAACTTACAGCGAACTGAACGAGGCGACGATTCGAAATCTATTAAGTCACCTCGCCCTGTGTCAAACAATTTATACGGAACGAATAACAATGCGATCCGACCAATCACTGCGCGCGCCGATTGTTCCTGCGCATTCATTGGTCGGCTCGCTCGGTTGCTCGCGCGTATATATAAACCGCACTATTCTGATCGCTCTCATTATTTTATCGACATTTATTGAGATAGTGTTTCGATTAATTTAGTATTTTTTTGATCATTGTTTTGCAATGCCGCCCAAAGCAACCGGAAAGGCCGTCAAAAAGGCCGGAAAGGCTCAGAAAAACATTTCCAAGGGAGACAAAAAGAAGAAAAGGAGGAGGAAGGAAAGTTATGCCATTTACATCTACAAAGTTCTCAAGCAAGTTCATCCCGACACTGGAATTTCGAGCAAAGCCATGAGCATCATGAACTCTTTCGTAAATGACATTTTCGAAAGAATCGCTGCTGAAGCTTCCAGATTATCTCACTACAACAAGAGATCGACCATCACTAGTCGGGAAATTCAAACGGCTGTTCGTCTCTTATTGCCGGGAGAATTGGCAAAACACGCCGTGAGTGAAGGAACCAAAGCTGTGACCAAATACACAAGTTCAAAATAAATTTTTTCTTTGACGACGACTATAACAAATTCAAACGATTCCAATCGGCCCTTTTCAGGGCCAACAATTTGTCAACACGTTCATATGGAAAAGCTCTTATTCATTCTTCTAGCTTAAATACATACTCGTACGAGAGGTAAGTAGTAGTAAATATTTTGCCATCTAAAAAACACTTGTAATCCCGTTTTGCTAATTTACTTTTCAATTTTTAAAAAAATTTAACATTAGTTTGTTTCGGAATTTTTTTTCTTTATCGTTATCTATTGGAGGTCAGTTCAATTTTTTTTTACTCTACCTGAACGATATCGATAGTGGATCAATAGGAAGGTGCGGGCATCGAAATTTTTTTTTGTAGCAACGCATTCTATTATGTGTAACAAGATTTTTTTCTTTTTTTATTTTTCGATCGGATAATTTCCATTCAAATTTGATGGAAAGGACACGCAAGTAGACCAGCAGGGAAAACGTTTTCACTTTCCAATAATTTTACCCCCTTTTCCGCATTTTTCTCGATAATTCGGACATTTACCCGAAACTAAACAACGGCAGGAAAAAAAGCAAGACTTTCAGGTTTTTCTGCTACTACTTTGCAACCTGGACTTTTGTTCGAATATTTCAATTTTCTTTCGCGAGCAAAATTCAAAATAGGGGATGAAGATGCTTTTGGTTTAGGATGTTTTTAATTAATTGAGTTAAACTTTATCATGTATGAACGTGTTTTCTGTTTTGTGGCCCTTAAAAGGGCCGTTTGATATAAGACATGTATTTCTTTCCTTTTTTACTTTTTCTTCGTTGGAGTCGCTTTTTTTGCGGTTTTGGCTTTTGCCGCCGCCGCCGCCTGAGTAACTTTCTTCGGTTTCGGAGCTTTGGGTTTTTTCGTCGGAGCTTTCTTCACCTTTTTCGTTTTTGACGGAGCTGCAGATTTTGCTGGTTTTTCTTTGGCCGGAGCTTTTTTCGGCACGCTGCTCGCGCTTTTTTTCACCGCCGTTTTCTTCGCCGGAGTCGTCTTGGCTTTCTTCGCTTTCGGTTCCGCAGATTTTGCTTTGGGTGCAGCTGCCTTGGCGGGTTGTTGTTTCTTTTTTGACGGAGCTTTTTCCGCCGAAGGAGGAAGTTTGAACGATCCGGACGCTCCTTTGCCCTTCGTTTGAACGAGCGATCCCGACGTCACTGCAGATTTCAAATACTTTCTGATGAACGGTGCCAATTTTTCCGCGTCCACCTTGTAATTTGCTCCGATGTACTTCTTGATGGCCTGGAGAGACGAACCTCCGCGTTCCTTTAAGTTTTTGATTGCTGCCGTCACCATGTCCGCCGTTTTTGGATGGCTGGGTTTGGCTTTGGCTTTTTTGGCGGCTCGCCGCCGCGGCCGCCGATCCGGAAGATTTTCCCTTGGCCGCCTTCTTCGGCGTTGATGCTGCAGGAGCTGGAGCGGTCGCAACTTCGGTTTCGGACATTTTTATTTTTTCTTTTTATTTATACGAAAAAAACGTGCGATCCGAAATACCAAATACTAATACCGATGATGAAATAATAATATGTAGATAAATAATAATAATTAAAATAAATTACAATTCAAACTCGAGAATTCGACGAAACGAGAGAGAACTGAAAATAACAAATGAACTTTGCTATCGGCTGCGAGATGACGCGGTTCGTACACGCGGACGCAATAGACGTCGATCGTCTCCGAGTCGAAAATGTGTGTTTTTACCTTAATCACTTGTTCGACGTTCTATTTCTAAATTCGAATTTTTCACCATTCGAATAATCGAATTTCGAGTTTTTTTTCTTTAAAACTCGTACTCGAATGTTTGGTTTTCCAACGAATGAAAAACGATTTTCCAAACCGTCCGGAAGTGGAAAATATAAGGGAATCTTTATTGACCTCAATGCGCAAAATTCGAGTTGCTTGTGTTCGACGACCAAATTTAGGGGAAAATAATTTTTTTTAAAGTTATTTTTTCCAATTTTACGTTCGATGAGGATGTAAACTATTATTTGAAATAAAAATATTTCCAAATTCAACGAGGAATGACTCCAAAACGACCCTGCAAACTTTGACTCTCCGAACAGTTTAGAGTCTCGAGTTCTATAGACGTTGACTCGACTGTTCAGGTTAGAAAATTTTAATTTATTAAAATTGTATGAAAATATTTTTTTTGGGAAACCGATTCATTTGACAACTAAATAATTTTCGAAGGTTCTATTTGAAAAAAAATTGAAATGAAAATTTCTATTAAAATAAGGAAAAGTAAAATAGTTTTTAAAAAATTTCTCTTCCGGCTAAGATTCGAGCTTTCTTATTCTCATTTTTCATCGTTTTTTTGTTTAAATTATATTCTGGCGTCTTAATGACGTGGGATTTTCTTTTTTTTTTCTTTTGCTTTATTTTGTTTCATATTTCGGGTGTTAATAAACGATAATTCATTTGAAAAAAAAAAATTAGGGAATATTTCGTAGAGTTTATTCTGAGTTATCGTCTCCAAATTATTGTGTTTTTGATTTTTATCGCAGATACAAAAAAAAGTTAAACTTTATGTAAACATTTTTCCATTGAGAAAAAACGCGTTCGTTCAATACGAATTCAAAACGAATTCAAAAAATAAAAAATTTACTTTTTTCGAACAATTTTTTTCCGTGTCTTTTATATATGTAGTACGGTAACCGTTTCTTTGGATTTCGTTAAAAACTTATTATTCGCATTTTATGTAACCTTTTTTAAAAGGCAGTTGATAATAAATTTTTTTTTCTCCAAAATCTATACTTTTTTGCTGTAGGTCAAAATTAAACGCCGAAAAATGTTTGAAATGACTGTATTTTAAAAAAATCATGCATTAAATCAGCAATGATCTAATGAATAAAAATGCACCTAAGGAATATACGTGATATTCTCGTGTACGTAGGTACGTACGAATAATGATAGAAAAAAAAAAAAAACAAAATAAACGAATTTCATCCATAGAAAAAAATGAGATTTCTAATTGCATACTAATAACGATATTTTTACATGGGATAAAATAAAAGTAAACATTCGTGAGGAGGCATTTAAAAAGGAACTTGCGGGAAAAGTTGCACTCCTGTGTATTTATACAAAATATTAGATATATCGAATATTAGTAATCTTAATTACGTATCATATATTACTATAATACTATAATACTATATTACTATAATGACTTTTGCATTATATAAAAGTAGTAATATTTAAAATTGTGTACAATTTAAACTCTGTACTTTCTTTAATGAACTTAATAAATTGGAGAAAAACTTTTGATGAAATTTATTTTAAAGTGGATAACCATTAAAAAATTATTGTGGAAGTTATTATAAAAACCCGTCACCCTTGAAAGAAATTGATTTATTCAAATTCATCCCCGAAAAAAATTATAAGCAGTTGTAGATGAGAAATATTTAGCAGTTCTTATTCCGCAGTTTTGCGGGAAAACCATGTTATACGTATTTCGATTTACGGAATTCATTCAATTAAAGAATTTTGAGCAACTTCAGTATCGTACGTGTCGTGTTTTTTGGCCCTGAAAAGGGCCGTTTTGATTAAATTGACTTGCGAGAGAATAAAAAAGCAAATTAACCTCCGAAACCGTAGAGGGTTCTGCCTTGTCGTTTCAATGCGTACACGACATCCATGGCGGTTACGGTTTTTCTCTTGGCGTGCTCGGTATAAGTGACAGCGTCACGAATCACGTTTTCCAAAAATACTTTAAGCACTCCTCGAGTTTCCTCGTATATCAAACCCGATATACGTTTCACTCCCCCACGACGAGCCAACCGACGAATGGCGGGTTTAGTGATACCCTGAATGTTGTCTCTCAAAACTTTACGATGACGTTTAGCGCCACCTTTTCCCAAACCCTTGCCTCCTTTACCTCTGCCAGTCATGTTTGCAAAGCTATCAAATGGATAAGTAAACTAACGCACGAACAGCTACTGAACTCAGAAGCAAGTGATGACGACACGAGAATCACCCGTCTATTTAAATACAATCGCGTTCACGAAAAAATCCTGCGTCCAATGAGAAGGGGAACGGAGAACGATGTGGCCAATGAGAAGCGAGGAGCTCGCGTTCGCCGGACTATAAATTAACAGACTCGTCGAATCGAGCATTCATATTAATTTTGGACTTGGCTGATTCTTGTGTTTTTTTGTTTTCTCGTTTTTTATTATCGTTACAAGATGGCTCGTACCAAGCAAACGGCGCGTAAGTCGACGGGAGGTAAGGCTCCTCGTAAGCAACTGGCGACCAAAGCCGCCAGGAAAAGTGCTCCGGCCACGGGAGGAGTCAAAAAGCCTCACCGTTACCGTCCGGGAACCGTAGCTCTTCGTGAGATCAGACGTTACCAGAAGAGCACGGAATTGCTCATAAGAAAATTACCGTTTCAGCGTCTCGTGAGAGAAATCGCTCAGGATTTCAAGACCGATCTTAGATTTCAGAGTTCGGCCGTGATGGCTTTGCAGGAGGCGAGCGAGGCTTATCTGGTCGGATTATTCGAAGACACAAACTTGTGCGCCATTCACGCCAAGCGTGTCACCATAATGCCCAAAGACATTCAACTCGCTCGGAGAATCAGAGGAGAGAGAGCTTGAAGAGTTTTTGGTTTTTCATTCGTTACGAAAAACGGCCCTTTTCAGGGCCAAAATATTTTTCGCGTTTTACGTGTGGCTGAATACTCGATCATGTCTTTATTTTCCCTTATCGAGGTTTTGTTTCCCCTCTTAAAAGTATTTTTCAAGTTAGTAACCGATTATGGAAAACAATATGTTACAGCAAATTCCTATTTAGTAAAAACGTTTTGAATAATTACTTTCATCGACGTTATTAAAACAGTAAAAAAAGTAATTCAAATTGTAAGAAAATGTAATTAAAATAATGCTTAATTTAATGAAATACTAAAAGTTATGAAGTTTTTAATATAGAATTACTGTGCAGATTAGGCCAAAATTTATAGGCAGATAATTTTAAATAATTTGGCCAATTGAAAAAAATGTAAGAAAAATTTCAAAAATATTTATGATTCCAGGAGTAGTTATGTAAATTAAAATTTTAATTTATTGTTCTTATTCTTTTCATTTGGTTACAATTGTTTTAATTAATTTATTTTTAATTGAAATCAAAATGATTTTCCCAAATTTTTAAAAAAGGCAGAGATTACCTCTGCGATTTCCTTAAACATTTTACTCTATAAAACTGAAATTATTAAAAACGTTTTTACTGAATAAGAATTTGCCGTAACATTTTGACCAGCGATTGCGAGCTCCTCGCTTCTCATTGGCCACATCGTTCTCCGTTCCCCTTCTCATTGGACGCAGGATTTTTTTCGTGAACTCGATCGTATTTAAATAGACGGGTGATTCTCGTGTCGTCATTATTAACTTCGTACTATTCAATTGCTTTACGTGCGTTATTTTACTTATCCATTTGACAGTTTTTGCAATTATGACTGGCAGAGGTAAAGGAGGCAAGGGTTTGGGAAAAGGTGGCGCTAAACGTCATCGTAAAGTTTTGAGAGACAACATTCAGGGTATCACTAAACCCGCCATTCGTCGGTTGGCTCGTCGTGGGGGAGTGAAACGTATATCGGGTTTGATATACGAAGAAACTCGAGGAGTGCTTAAAGTATTTTTGGAAAACGTGATTCGTGACGCTGTCACTTATACCGAGCACGCCAAGAGAAAAACCGTAACCGCCATGGATGTCGTGTACGCATTAAAACGACAAGGCAGAACCCTCTACGGTTTCGGAGGTTAATTTGCTTTTTTATTCTCTCGCAAGTCAATTTAATCAAAACGGCCCTTTTCAGGGCCAAAAAAACACGACACGTACGATACTGAAGTTGCTCACAATCCTTTAATTGAATAAATTTCGTAAATCGAAATGCGTATAACAATGTATTGAATGTCCGTCTCTGCATGCTTTTCCCCCAAAATTGCGATGACACCTTCTGCTAGGTATTTCTCACATCTACAACTGCTTATAATTTTTTTCGGGGATGAATTTGAATAAATCAATTTCCGTCAAGGGTGACGGGTGTTTTTAATAACTACCACAATAATTTTAGAAATTTTTTACTGGTTATCCAAATTTAAAATAAATTTCATCAAATGTTTTGCACTCATTTATTAAGTTCATTAAAGAAAGTACCGAGTTTAAAAATTAAATTGTACACAATTTTAAATATTACTACTTATTAATTAAGGGATGTAAAACTTATTGATTTTACTTTATGTGTTTAACTAAGATTTAGTATTATTACACAGGAATGCAACTTTATTATATTTTTCTCGCAAGTTCCTTTTTTGTTCCCCGCTTCGCGAATGTTTACTTTTATTTTATCCCATGTAAAAATAGTATTATTAATATGCAATTAGAAATTCCTTTATTTTCTTTTATTTTTATTTTTCTATCGAATGTCGTACACACCAATGTAAACGCGAATATCACGTATATTCCTTAGGCGCATTTTTATTCATTAGATGATTGCTGATCTAATGCATGATTTTTTTAAAATACGGTCATTTCAAACATTTTTCGGCGTTTAATATTGACGTACGGAAAAAATGCAGTCGTTTCTAACATTTTCCGACGTTTAATTTTGATCTACAGCAAAAAAGTATAGATTTTCGAGAAAAAAAAAATTTATTATCAATTACCTTTTAAATGGTTACGCATAACGCGAATGATAAGTTTTTTCACGAAAGAAATCGTTTAAAAAAAATAAAAATTTTTTATTTTTTGAATTCGTTTTGAATTCGTATTGAACGAACGCGTTTTTTCTCAATGGAAAAATGTTTAGATAAAGTTTGGTTTTTTTTTGTATCTGCGATAAAAATCAAAAACACAATAATTTGGAGACGATAACTCAGAATAAACTCTACGAAATATTCCCTAATTTTTTTTTTTTCAAATGAATTATCGTTTATTAACACCCGAAATATGAAACAAAATAAAGCAAAAGAAAAAAAAAGAAAATCCCACGTCATTAAGACGCCAGAATATAATTTAAACAAAAAAACGATGAAAAATGAGAATAAGAAAGCTCGAATCTTAGCCGGAAGAGAAATTTTTTAAAAACTATTTTACTTTTCCTTATTTTAATAGAAATTTTTTTTTTTTTTTTTTCAAATAGAACCTTCGAAAATTATTCAGTTGTCAAATGAATCGGTTTCCCAAAAAAATATTTTCATACAATTTTAATAAATTAAAATTTTCTAACCTAAACAGTCGAGTCAACGTCTATAGAACTTGAGACTCTAAACTGTTCGGAGAGTCAAAGTTTGCCAGGTCGTTTTGGAGTCATTCCTCGTTCGATTTGAAAATATTTTCATTTCAAATAATAGTTTACATCCTCATCGAACGTAAAATTGGAAAAAATTACCTAAGAAAAAATTATTTTCCCCTAAATTTGGTCGTGGAACACAAGCAACTCGAATTTTGCGCATTGAGGTCAATAAAGATTCCCTTATATTTTCCACTTCCGGACGGTTTGGAAAATCGTTTTTCGTTCGGTTGGAAAACCAAACATTCGAGTACGAGTTTTAAAGAAAAAAAACTCGGGATTCGATTATTCGAATAGTGAAAAATTCGAATTTAGAAATAGAACGTCGAACAAGTGATTAAGGTAAAAACACACATTTTCGACTCGGAGACGATCGACGTCTATTGCGTCCGCGTGTACGAACCGCGTCATATCGCAGTCGATAGTAAAGTTCATTTGTTATTTTCAGTTCTCTCTCGTTTCGTCGAATTCTCGAGTTTGAATTGTAATTTATTTTAATTATTATTATTTATCTATATATTATTATTTCATCATCGGTATTAGTATTTAGTATTTCGGATCGCACGTTTTTTTCGTATAAATAAAAAGAAAAAATAAAAATGTCCGAAACCGAAGTTGCGACCGCTCCAGCTCCTGCAGCATCAACGCCGAAGAGGCGGCCAAGGGAAAATCTTCCGGGTCGGCGGCCGCGGCGGGAGCCGCCAAAAAAGCCAAAGCCAAACCAAGTCATCCAAAAACGGCGGACATGGTGACGGCAGCAATCAAAAACTTAAAGGAACGCGGAGGTTCGTCTCTCCAGGCCATCAAAAAGTACATCGGAGCAAATTATAAGGTGGACGCGGAAAAATTGGCACCGTTCATCAGAAAGTATTTGAAATCCGCAGTGACGTCGGGATCGCTCGTTCAAACGAAGGGCAAAGGAGCGTCCGGATCATTCAAACTTCCTCCTTCGGCGGAAAAAGCTCCGTCGAAAAAGAAGCCACAACCCGCCAAGGCAGCTGCACCCAAAGCAAAATCCGCGGAACCGAAAACGAAAAAAGCCAAACCGACTCCGGCGAAGAAAACGGCGGTGAAAAAAAGCGCGAGCAGCGTGCCGAAAAAAGCTCCGGCCAAAGAAAAACCAGCAAAATCCGCAGCTCCGTCGAAAACGAAAAAGGTGAAGAAAGCTCCGACGAAAAAACCCAAAGCTCCGAAACCGAAGAAAGTCACTCAGGCTGCGGCGGCGGCGAAAGCCAAAACCGCTAAAAAAGCGACTCCAACGAAGAAAAAGTAAAAAAGGAAAGAAATTCATGTCTTATATCAAACGGCCCTTTTAAGGGCCACAAAACAGAAAACACGTTCATACAAGATAAAGCTTAGCTCGGTTAATAAAACACATCCTAAAACAAAAGTGTCATCATCATCATCTTAATCCCTTTTATTGTATTTTGGTCGCAAAAGAAAATTTAGGGAATCGGACCTGCTGATCTACTTGCGTGTCTCTTCCATCAAATTCAAATGAAAATTATCTGATCGGAAAATCTTGTTATACGTAACAAAAGCTTCATATGCGTTGTTCCAAAAATAAAAAAAAAAATTTTTATCGAAGTTCGACGCCCGCAGCTTTTATCGATTTACAATCGATATCGTTCAGGTAGAATAAAAAAAAAAATAGTCTCCAATAGATGATGAGAAGGAAAAAAATTCCGAGACACTTATCGTCATTTAATTTTACAAAAAATCAGGGAAACAGGACTGCTAGTGTTTTTTAGATGGCAAAATATTTATTACTACTTACTTCTACTATGTATTTATGATAGAAAAATTAACAAGAGCTTTTTCATATGAACGTGTTGACAAATTGTTGGCCCTGAAAAGGGCCGATTGGAATCGTTTGAATTTGTTGTAGTCGTCGTCAAAGAAAAAATTTATTTTGAACTTGTGTATTTGGTCACAGCTTTGGTTCCTTCGCTCACAGCGTGTTTTGCCAATTCTCCCGGCAACAAGAGACGAACAGCCGTTTGAATTTCCCGACTTGTGATGGTCGATCTTTTGTTGTAGTGAGATAATCTGGAAGCTTCAGCAGCGATTCTTTCGAATATGTCGTTTACGAAAGAGTTCATGATGCTCATGGCTTTGCTCGAAATCCCAGTGTCGGGATGAACTTGCTTGAGAACTTTGTAGATGTAAATGGCATAACTTTCCTTCCTCCTCCTTTTCTTCTTTTTGTCTCCCTTAGAGATGTTTTTCTGAGCCTTTCCGGCCTTTTTGACGGCTTTTCCGGTTGCTTTGGGCGGCATTGCAAAACAATGGTCAAAAAAATACTAAAATAATCGAAACACTATCTCAACGAATGTCGATAAAATAATGAGAGCGATCAGAATAGTGCGGTTTATATATACGCGCGAGCAACCGAGCGAGCCGACCAATGAATGCGCAGAACGATCGACCCGCGTTTTATTTTGGTTTAGTGTTGTTGGTCTTAATACATATATTAAAAA
>NW_002986993.1:206969-240208 GCF_000006295.1 Pediculus humanus corporis
TTCCGGTGGGAAGAATTCATCGTTTGTTAAGGAAGGGAAATTATGCCGAAAGAGTCGGAGCGGGAGCTCCTGTTTATCTGGCCGCAGTAATGGAATATCTGGCTGCTGAAGTTCTCGAGTTGGCTGGAAACGCTGCTCGTGACAACAAGAAAACTCGTATCATTCCCAGACATTTGCAGTTGGCCATCAGGAACGACGAAGAGTTGAATAAATTGTTGTCTGGAGTCACCATCGCTCAAGGTGGTGTTTTGCCAAACATTCAAGCTGTTCTTTTGCCCAAGAAAACGGAAAAGAAACCTTAAATTGAAATTGATTCATTTGTATTTTTCTCTACGTCGTTTAAACCGGCCCTTTTCAGGGCCAAAAATTTGACAACACGTTTTGTTGAATGTTTTAAGGTCTCATTTTTTGCCATTTGCATTAATTTCCCATGGAAATGAATTCTCACCCTATTATATCTCATTAATGTGGACGTATTATGAATTCGATCACCTCAGAAGGTTTTACAGGAATTAAGGATTTAAAAATTTATTAAAATAATAAAAAGGTTGGTTAGGATTTATTTTTGTATTTATTAATAAACATAGTTTTAAAAACATTTTTTTTTTTTTTTTTAATAATACATTATTTATACTTTTTTTTTTTTGATAATAATAAACTGGTTTACAATGTGGTTTTAATTATTATTATTATTCTTCTTCTTACAAGTTGCAGTAATAATAATAAACGTTATAAGATCGAATATATAAAACTGTCATTTAAGAAATTTGTCGTTATTTGTGCAAACTATTGTAAAAATACCCCAAGTTTTAATAATAATGGGTACCAAGTTTTCTTTTCTATAAACTTTCATAAAGTGTAACAAACGTGTTAGACACACATTTGATATAATTTTTAATGACATGGATTACCGTAAGTAAATTTTGTTTGTTTTTAAAAAAGAAAATTTTCCTTCTTTAATTAATTATATTCAATCAATTCGAATAATTTTCCATTTAATTAATTAATTAATTCACGATTCATTTTCAGAAGTATCATCATCATCATCATTCGATTGTGTAAAATCAGTTTGTTCTCCTGTCACTTCATCGCCATCTTTTTCATTAATATTTTCCAACGGTCTAGAATTATTGGTTTTTTCATGAAAATACGTTAATATATCTTGTATTATGCTTGCACATGATTTTGTATATAATTTATCCTCTTCGAAAACATACGATGAATGTACGCTATCTGAATCCACGTGATCCCCATAACATGTTTCATTATTGAATCCTCCATGTTGTTTTTTTTCTCTACTTCCGGTTTTTTCCTTATGTTTTTCTCTATGTTTTAAAGGTTCATTTTGACATATGGCGGCGGCGGCGGCGGCGTTATTCAATGAATCATTTGTCGAAAAAGCAGGGATCCAAAAAAAATTTGCACTTTTTATTTTACGATTTTTACTACTACAACTCGTCGTCGTCGTGTTTGTATTAACGCATTCGTCATATTCGACATTTTCTTCAACGTAATTATGAGACCAACATTCGGATTTTGTCGGACGTAAAATAAAACATGAATTTTCATTTATTTCATCATCGTTTAATAAATTTTCTTTTAAACGATGCCTTCTTGTTGTTGTTGTTGTTCTACTACCACCATCTTCGTTCGATAACGTTTTATATTTTTTCCCTTGTTTTTTTTTACACAAATGTTTTATCGCTTTTTCTTGTAAATTATGTAACATTTGTTTGGGCCACATGGGTGATACGATAACGGAATAAGTAAATGAATTGCTGTGGGATTTACTGGATCTCGGAGGTTTTCGCTGTTGTTCAACGTTTGATTTCGATGTCGAAGGGATTTGTTTATCGTTTGAATCATTTCCGGTGTTCTTTGAGGTATTAGAATTTGTTTGAGAGTGACTCCTGGAAGATGGTTTTGAATTAGGTTTCTTTTCGAATCCCTGATTGGAATTTTTTTTCGTTCCTTCATTAAATGCCACAGAATTTTTATCCCCGGTTAAATTTTCCGGTGATTTTTTTAAATTTGGGGGCAATCTCGAACCCGATGATGAACTCAAATCGGAAACTGGGGGTGGTTTTCGCGGAACCGGAATCGAACTATCCCGTACCCTTTTCTGTTCTCCCGATATGGACGATTTCGAATCCGTGTTATTTTGTACCTTTCTCGCGGTTGTGCCATTCATTTCATTTTCGGTGGTCGTGCTTTTATCTTCGGTGAAAATTTTAATTTTATTTAAACATATTTTACATATGAGTACTTCGGATGTATTTGATTGTTTATTAAGCGGCACGCTTTGCCGTATGTTAACTTGTTGGGAATTTTTTTCCAAATTTGTTTTTTCGTAAAATTCGCTGTTCGAATTGACAAAACATTGACATCGTCCACCTTCTTTAAATTCTGTCATTTTATCAAAACACCGATCGATTATTTTAATTAAATCACTCAAATCGGAAACGGGAGAGGGATTTGCTTTTTCCGTTGAAAATGATGTGATTTGAATGGGAGTTTCCGGTAATTTACCATCATTTGAATCAAAAGAATTGCTGTCGTTTGCTTTCGATGTATTCGTTGATATCGTACAATTTGTTTTCTGATGTCTTTCAAAATCAACCTGAAGAATTTTTTTACCCTCTTTAACTTGACCAAACATTTTTAATTCGGATACCTGACTTTCGGAAAATGATTTATCCAAATCCGTACATAATGGATTTTCCGAATTTGTATCACCGTCGTTATTCATTAATAGAGCTCTACGATTTTTATGAGAAGGAGGGAAAATTGTTAAAGTTTCATTATTTTCAGTTTGTGTTAATTCTTCGCAATAACATCCGTGAGGTACTCTTCCTCCTTCTCCTGCCACGTAAGAAAAATCAGTTTGTATCGTTTTCATTGATGTTTTTGGTGGGGTTTCCGGTGCTGTGTTTTGCGTCGTCGGTACCATAGGTACCATAGGGGATCTCTTTTGATATTTAATATTTGTCGTTTCTTCTTCAATCGATGTTTCACTTCTGGGAGTTTCTAAATTTTCCGGCAAATTCGTTTGTGCTGCTTTTGTATCCTGATGTTTTGAATCATTTCCCAAAATGTTATTTACTGTATGAGTTGATTCCGTTTGTGCTGCTTTTGTATTCTTATGTTTTTTATCACTTTCGAAAGCAATGTGAGAAGAATCCGTTTGAACTCCCATTGTACTTTTATATTTTTTCACCGAATTAACAGGCTCTTCCTTTTCTTTTGTCGGTTTTTCAACAGGCATTTTTCTTAAAGTTGGTTTTATTTCACTCTTTGAATGTTCCGAACTTACCATTGGTAAAATGGAAAGTTTGTGACTGGGAAATTGAGTGCTTGCATCTTTGAAACAGGGTTTACTTCTTTTTTGCATATTGTCAGTTTTTGAACTGGTCGGAGTACGAAGTTCACCTTTTGATTCGATTCGTGGTGTCACTAAACATTTAGTACTGGTATTGGTACCAATATCTTTTGATAGTTCTTTGACAGATTCTTGATTATCACGCGAGGTTATTGACTTTGGATGCGTTTCAGATGAAAATTTCCTCAACGTACCTAATGTCAATAGAATCACACAAATAAAATTATTATTATTATTAATTAAATTTCGAATTTTGACGTCACAATTTTGTTAAACCTACTTTTTTTAGGATGAGCATCATTGGTTTGAACTTCTTTTTCCACCGGGTGTTTTTCTTTTTTATCCGTATCCGAACCTTTGGGCACCAATAAAAATGGCGTGAAAAAAACAGATTCGTTACTATCAGATGGAAAACTTTCATTATCCGTTTCACGATTTTCAAATTTTTTAGAATTATCGCCGACGACATCATTATTATTATCGAAATTTTCGCTTACAGATTTTTTACTCGTTTTTTTAGTTTTTTCCATCGAATTATTTTTGTCGGAATTTTTATTTTTCGAAAGACTTAATTTTTTCAAACCCATTTCTAATAAACTAGAGGGATAAACAAAAAATGGTTGACAATAATTACTATCGGAATTTTTTAATTCGTTTTGTAAATGATAATTGCAACGTAAATCAACATCATCATCATCAAATCCTTTTTCTTTTTCTTCTTCTTCTTCTCCATCTCCTCCATCTTCTGTCGTTTTAATAATTCCAATTTTATTTTGTAAATATGATTTATCTTCGTTGTAATAATAACATTCAAAATCATTATTATTATAATTAACATCTTTGATTTTTTTCCTTTTTAAATCGCAAACATCATTCGATAGATTTAAATTATCGTTATAAGAACTTAACGTATCTTTTGATTTAATCGATATTTTTTCTTCTAAATCGTTTCCTAATTTTTTATTTATCGAAACACGAGCCAAAGATTCACAGGGCGAATAAAAACATTTTTTATATTTTTTTATTTTATCGGATTTAATTGAAATTGTTTTTTTACTCGATTTAATTAATGTATTTCTCGATTCGATATTTAAATCTAATTTTTTAAAATCGCTTATATTCGTTTGCACTTCTTTGTTTTTAACTAATTCGTATTTGAGTAAATGAGTTTTTGAATAATAATCTGATGTCGAATAACATTGGGGGGTTCCAACCGAATGAAAAGGATTAAACAAACCCTCTTTAAGGGTTTTGGGACATAGGGAACCCACTTCGGATGATATTTTACGTTTTATATTTTCTCCATGATGAATCGG
Source organism: Pediculus humanus corporis (assembly GCF_000006295.1). NCBI lineage: Eukaryota > Metazoa > Arthropoda > Insecta > Psocodea > Pediculidae > Pediculus > Pediculus humanus. The sequence goes on from NW_002986993.1 coordinate 211,665, forward strand.
ACATAATTTTTTTTCCATCGGACAATGATAATGATGTAATTTAATTTGTTCTGGAGTATAACAATTGCAGTTATTATTATCTTGCTCCGGATTATAATTTTTAGATTTTTTTTTTCTTCCCTCTATTTCGTCCGTTTTTAAAATGTAACTTTCTTGAATGTCTCTCATATTTGGGGTGGGGAGGGGGGTGGGTGTCAATTTAAATAATGTGACTCACTGGAAAATAAAAATTTTCTCTGATCTAAAAAAAAACCAAAAAAACTAACGGAATTATACATGTGTACATAATAGAACTACAATTTAAACGTAATAAAAATAAATATATATATATATATATATTTGAAAATTATTTCAATTTATTAATTTAATTAAATGTTATTTTCCCTGCCTGAAAAAGAATTTTTATTAATATCAAACAATTTCTTTTGTTGGGATGCACTATGGAAAGGTACTATTTCCATTGCTTTGAATTAGTTTTATATATAAAAAAAAACTTGTAAATTTTTATTTCAAATTTACTTTTCAATATTTATTTATTTCGTTTAACGAGATATTTATTAAATACATAAAGTTTTTTTAACGAAATAACTTATAAATATATTTTTTTTTTTTGCTCGATAAATATTATTGACCTTTTGAAATTTTTAATAATAACCATAGACCAAAATAGTCGTAAATTAAATTATTACTTTTTTTTTTTTAACATTTTTTTTTTTTTTTTTTTTATGTGTGTGTGTGTGTGTTTACAAAATTTAAATGAGAAACATTATTCTATGGAAAAGTAATTTCCCTCTTTTCTTTTTCTTTTTTTTTTTTTTTTTTTAAAAAAAAAAACTTAAAAACTTGCATTTTAAACACAGGAACTATCGCTAATAAAATAATTTAAAATTTTTAATTTAATTTTAAAAATTTAATTTATTATTTAAACATTACGGTTTTAAACAATTTAAATTTTTTTTTTTTTTTTTTTTTGGGGGGGCAAATTATTTAACAGAATTTAATTTACTTTTTCTTTTTAAATTTTTTTTTATTTAAAAAAAAAAAAAAAAAAACAAAACAAAAAATTCAATAATTACATTTTTTTTTTTTGCTTAATAAAAAAATGTTATTTTTCAAATTTTAATAAATTATAAATAAATCCCCCAAACAGGTAATTTAATTTTAACATCATCATTTGAAATTTAATTATTAAACATTTATAAAAAAATTTAGACAATTCCACGTGTGTGATAAATATAAAGGTGTGTGCGTGTGTGTGTGTTATCCAATAATAATAATAACAATAATAATCTTTTAAATTGTGAAACCTGGAAATCTAGCATTTAAAGGATCTTGAATGTCGTTTAGGAAATAAATGGTTCCCGCTAAACCTTCGAAAAGTGAATAAGGTCTATCGGGAACTCTTTCTTGATATTGATTGTATGTTGTGCACCATTCGGCAAATTTACAAGCTCTGTATAAATGTTTTATGTCTCTTGTTGTTTGATATAATATGAGAAATGTGTATGCATTTCCAGCAACACCGTGGCATATTCCATAACCTTTTCGCAGCAATCCCCGTTCCCATACTACGTCACCGCAAAGTTCAGCTGCTGTTAAATATTTTTGATCCCGAAATACCTTAAAACAAAGTGAAAATTTATTATTCCAATTCAGTAAAAATCCAGATGTGAATCCTATCCTATTATTACCTGGTAAGCAGCACAAAGCATTTGAACCGATCCTGGAGCTCCATGACACCAATGCACCAATCTATCGTTATTACTACCCAACGATGATGGAAAATTTCCACTGCTGTACCTGATTCCGATGAGAAAATCTACGGTTGGACGAACAAGTTCGATTTGTTCCGTAGTTAAATACTGCTTAGCCTAAAACAATTTTATAACGCATTAAAATTTATTTTGAAAAAAAAATTTTTTTTTGTTACCATTATTGCATATTTAGTTTTACTCCCTTTAGTTTTCAATCGAACAAAATCTACGAATCCATCGATTTGAAACCTGATAATAATTAATTAATTAAATACCTGGAGCAAAATAAAAAGTATTCCCGCCAAGCCGTGAGCTCCACCCAAGTATTTTTTGCTATGCCATTCGTACATAAGAGGGACACCTATTTTTTCGCACGATGCAATTTCCTGTCCCCTTTTTACGACGAGATCGGATACCTAAAACAAAGAAACTTACCTGTAATATGAGGTATAAAATCCCTGCAATACCATGGGCTCCACCCAAATAATATTCTTCGTACCATTCATACATAAGAGGTACGGAAATATTTTCCCTCTTGGAAAGATTTCTTCCAGACGATATGACGGAAGTAACGACCTGATAAATTAGATTTTGCTTAACAATAATCAATTAATAATATTTGTTCAATTATTATTATTATTATTATTATTTTTGAACATTTTATTCACATTTCATATCGTAAGACACGTTTCAAATATCAAGAAATTCAGGTTTTTTTTTTTTTTTTTACTTCGAAACTCTCACATAAATATTTTAATTTTTTTTTTTAAGCAGTGAAATTTTTACCCTAAATAATTAATTAACTTATACCTTACATTTTGCTAATCTTCCAATAATAATTATTATTTTTGTATTATCTCCATACCTGCTTAAAAAAATCATTTGGCACAATTCCAGGTATATATTTATTGACAAACATAAGTGAATACAAATATCCTACTCTTCCATACAAAAGTTCATCGGGTAAATTACTGTCCAATGAAGCCACACGAGGCATTAAACCCAAAAGACGTGAAACACACTCTTTACTCCTTTCAACTTTATTTTGTTTGTAAAATATAACAGAAGCTATTGATAAAGGTCCAGCATCACCACAAATAAAACTAACATCTTTGTTTTTCAACCTAGCTAGACTTTTTTCAATCAAGTCAGCTGCTTTCTAAAAAAAAAAAAAAAAAACAAAAATCTATTAATTCGGACATGTAAATATTTAACGAAATAATACTACTTTCACCATTATTGTAAACTGTATTATCATGTATCCTTTAATGTGTTTATGTGGCTTACTTCTAAGTATGCTGGGTTATTTATTTTTTCATGCATCATTAAATATAACAAAGCAACACCAGCTGTGCCAGTATACACAGATCCATCCTTTCTTCCGCTTGGTAAATGCTGTTCAAGAACTTCCATTAATTTGTGATTGGTAGCTTTTAATTTATCAAGAAACAATGTGTGAATCTTAAAAAAAAAAATTTTAGAATTACGATTAAAAAAAAATGAATAATTATAAATTTAAAAGTTAATTTACCTTTTTAGTTTGAAGGTCTACCAAATTATTCTCTTTGTGTGGTGCAAATTCAGGAAAAGGATTGTCAAAATGTCTTTTCTCTACTGTCATCATTTTTGTTCCTGAGTTAATTTTTTGTTTTAGTAAGTGCAACACAAATGATTTTCTTAGAAAAACAGGATATCTAAAAAACTTTGCGGAAAACTTATAATTACAAAAGTTTCAGTAGAAAAATTGTTTTTTTTTTTTAAACACTTAAATGATTTAATTTCAATTTTTTCATATATAACATATTTACTAAAAATGAAATAGCAAATATATAATATTCAAGACAAAAGAAGAAAGTGATTTTAAACTACAATAAAATTAATTCTGAAGACTACGAGGGTCTTTGACATTTTTTTTTCCGAAACAAATTTTAATTAAAAAATTTTATCCTGAATACAGTCCTGTGTAAAACAAAATTTACAGATATGAATTGAAATATGTACCCCAATTGTTGACTTAAAACTAGAAAAGTTAGCTAAATGTAAAATACTTAAATATAATTAAATTTTTTTTGTAATTTATCGGGAACTCAATTGATAACTGTTTGTCAAATTAGCAATTTGTTAAAATCACTGAAAGAATTATATATATGGAACCAGAAAATGTTAAGAAATAAGTTAGGAATTTAATTATCCACAAATGATTTAAATTTCCTACAGGAACAGGTAATGTAATGTTTTGTTTATTGGTGTTAAAAGGTATTCTCATCCATGAGCACATTTCATTTCCACACAATGAACAAGGTGCTTTACTTTTGAATAAATTTTTGCAATCCACATTTGGGCAATTCAATAATAAAACAGGGGGTTTTAATTCAGCCATGGAATAACCACCATTAACTTTAGGTTCGTGATACCTCAGATGTAAAGGAAAGTTTAAATTAACAAAAATTAAATTTTGAGACCGTTTCATTTCCCCATAAATGTAAACCAAATGCCCTGTAGATAAATGTCGAGGTGTTTCAATATTAATTTTATCAGGAGTGCAAGCCTGAATTATTCTAGAACGGTTGAGTTCCATTAACTGATCGGGATTAGCATAAAATGAATTTGAAATATTTTCTCTTAAAAGTATGGAGCATTTTTCCCATTTCCACGCCGATTCTACATCTACAACTAGCTCGATCAACGAATGCACAGTAATATGAAAACCTTCTCTTTCTATTTCCCTAAACATAGTCGCTTTCGTTTTACAACCAATGTCTGTGCAAATACTTAATGAAAAATTAAGCAATAAAAATAAATAAATAATAAAATTTATCATAATACCGAAATGTTGTTTAATGTTATTTTCGATTAAAAAATTTTTCAGTATAAAACAAATGAGCATTGGAATCTCGCTTAAAATTCTAATAAACAACAATAATCGTGGCAGTAGATTTACTATCCACTGCTAGTAATTTAAGCAGTTACACATTAGTGAAGTAGACGCCGGAAGTTAAGAACGAAATGAAATTTGTATGTGCGCAGTTACAATTTATTGCTTTTAGTCGCTCTGAGAAAAAAATTATTGTTCTAAATAATTTTTAATTCGCATTAATTAATAAATTTGAATTCCGTTTACAGGTAAAGTGTTTTTAAATATATTATTTGTTTTCTTAAAACGTAATTTTTTATTTAGCCAAGGTCACATGGTTTTTTAACCTTGCACATGCTTTGCTAGCGTCTGTTTTTCGCGGTATTTTTTCTGTCAAGAGTTGTAAAAGATATGAGTGAATTTGAAAGAAATATTGTACAGTTTTTCGATGAGTTAGGGGTCTCTTGTAGCGATAAAACTCTTCAAAAGTGTAAGTTTTGATGAAAGTAATTTTGAATAAGTTAGGATGCATAACGCAATTCTTAGAATAATATGATAGGTATTTTTTTTTTTTTATGTAATGGGGGTTAAAAATTTTGTCGAGTTAAATATTTTTATTGTAAGAAATAATTAAAAATATATTCATTTTTTAATTGTAGTAAATTAATGTACTAACAGCACACATTTTTTCGAACTTGATACTATAACATAAATTTGTTTTACTAATGCCCACCAGTAGTAATTACATAACTTAGGTGGGTATTATTAATAAAACGTTGTTAGAAATTTGTCATATTCTTAAAAAAATATTCTTGAAATCATGCAAAAGTACCCATAAAATGTAGTAGATATTTGAAATTCTCATGCTTCATCATAATTTTTATTTAAATCATATAGGTTTGGAACTTTGTAAAAGGCACAATGTGGTGGATGCAGAAGAATTTGTGGATACTTGGATGGCATATTCAGTGTCTTATCTGGGTGGAGAAGGTCCTAATGAAACTAATCTTATCAAGTTTGAGAGAGAAAACTACATTAAAAAGCCTGCAGCTTGTACTAAATCAAGCGAAACAATATCGACTAAATCTCTGCCTGCTGTTTACGGTGGTTCATCAATGAAAGAGAGGTATTTTTTATTTTATTTTTTTTCAAATTTGATTTTCTTTATTTTAATGTACTTTTACAAATTGACTTTTAAATTTACATAGTTAATGACAAAAATTTCTTATAATCATCTGATTAAACTTACCTACTTAATTTTACAATTATGTTTCATTCGAAGCAGTGCATCACTTAGGCCATTGTACCCTGGATATTGTCACGGTTCATAAACCCGAATAATTTTTGTGGTTTTCATTCTGTTTTAAAATCTTGAGATTTTTTTTTTTTTTTTGCTTTCTGTATTACATTTGTGTTTCTATTACTTTTTTATTATTGTATACAAATGGTGATGTAAAATGAAATTCTACCAATTTTATTTTACTAACAATTTGAAATTTCAATTTTCTACACCTTTGATCTTTTTCAGAGTTTATTGCGAATAAATTTATTTCTGTTTTATGGTATTTTTCATTTAATTTGTGGACCATTGCTTTTCAAAAAAAAATTTAAAAGTTTTTTTTTTTTTTTCCTGTGATTTTTCATGCAAAACTTTGATTCGGTTTAAAAATTGTTAAATAATTTTCCTATTCGAATGAATATCTTTATTAATAATTTTCATGTATTAAAATTTTATACAGTATAATTCAGTTATTATTACATATTTGAATTATTATAATAATGTAAAGTATTTTTTTAAAAATAAAATATTTTTGAAAAGCAATTTTAAAAGAAAAAAAAAAAAAGGGTATACGACGCTTTCAAACCCCTGAACGTTTTTTTTTTTTTTTTTTTTTTTTTTTTTGTAGGGAGAAAAAGCGCGCGTAAAAAAAAATTGTGTTTCAAGTGTTTGCTTCCATGTCTAGAAAATGGAAGCCACATTCTTTAAAGAGAATTGTTCGACGTCATGTTGTATCCCAACAATAATGAATAAAAATTTAGTTTTTCTCTTCTACCGTAGAAAAAAAGAAAAAAAAAAAAAATTCCTTCGTGAAGTGGATTCGAAATTAGCATGTAATTACATGGCGTGCCAGCACGGCCTGAGCCATGGTAATGACACGTTTCTTTGTTTAGACATCTCCAATTCTAGTCCAATTACCTTCTTTCTCACCGGAGGCCTTCACATTTGATGATTTCTTTGCAACGCTAAGTCATTCTCTCTCTCTCTCTCTCTCTCTCTCTCTCTCTCACTGTTTCAAATATAAATAATATAATACTTTGAGATTCAAAATGGAAAATATTAGTCATTACATAATAATTTCCAAGTTTTGTAATAGACTTAAGAATTAAAGTATATTTACAGTTTGAATCCCTGGATAGATAATTCAATATTTTGAATACAAGACTGACTAGAAAATTCAGAAAAATGTATCTTGAATTTTAATTAATATTTTCTTTTTTCTTTTTTTCAGAGATGAAACAGCTAGGATAATAATGGCGTACAACGAAACCACCCCTAAAACCAAGGTAAGCCTAATAATCAAGTTTATTAAACTAACATAACTAATAATATACGTGCATGATTATTTATTTAGTTTTTTTGGAAAATTTGGAAAATGGGTAACTACGTCTTTTTTGGCCTAGTCAAATTTTGAAAATGTCTAAATTTTTTCTCGAATCCAAAAAACTAAATTAATTTGTGCTTGAATAACGTAACTAATACTCGATGTTTAGTATTTGTAAAACATTAGTTTTAAACAAATGTGGGAGGAACTCGGTCTTGTGTTGTTCATCAGCCGGATTTTTTTTTTTTTTTTGTTACAAAAATTTTAACCTGATGTTTCAAGTCTCAGATCTTGGTCCAGGTAGACTTTGATACTCGTTAAATGTTGACGTTCACTACTCACGATGTGTTTGCAAATATCCTTGGACTTAAGGCAAACATAAACCATTCAATCACAGTCGTGGTTGTTGGTTTGGTTGAGAAATATAAAATGTCCGGAACGACGGTTGAAAATAATATTGAGAAGTGGATTTTCATATGATAAATGTATAAATTGTAATTTTTTTTAAAAAAACTCTTATCGTTATTTGAAATTCGTTATGGGTCAGGTAGTCAACTTATTTATTTCGTATCGCGTCGCGTAGTTTTTAAATGGTCGATTTTCGAACGTGAAAATACATTTGAGGCGTCGTTTTTTTATAATTCACGCGCTGTAATTTTTCTAAAGTGAAGTCAAACACCCTTGAAGGTGTATTATGTCTGTTACCTTTTTCGGGTTTAATCTGAACTTCTTTTTTCCTCTTATGATGAAGAATGTTCAAGGTCGAGCTCATGGCTTGGTCTTAGAAAATTAGTGACCGCGCGCATTGGGTATCCGTCGGATTTACGAGTTTTTTTTTTTTTTTATATAATCGTTAATATTGAAATCCACTTCCGAGTTAATTTGTTTATAAAGAATTAATAAAATAAAATATTATTATTATTATTATTATTATTATTATTAAGAAACGGAAACAAAAAGAAAAAATTTTGATAATGATGACCGTTGTACGAACGTTCCAAACAGTGTTCAATTTGAGTTACATCAGGATTTTTTTTCAGGAATCCCGCCCGAAAATAAAAAAAAAAATTTTTTTTTTTTTTTTTTTTTGTAAAAGTTGGTAATATGTGCGCCTATGTATTTTTTTTTTCTAATTGAAATATTCAAGTAACAAGAGATTCTCAAGGTATTTTGTGAAAATAGTTGTAAATCAAATTTCAGTGTTTTCATAGTTGCCAACTTTAAAAAAAAAAAAAAAAATGGTTTACCGCGATTTTCATAACGGAAAATTTGATATGTATTTATATGTATATACATATATATTTTTAAATTTTTGTTTCGTTAAACAAAATAAGTCTGCTCTTTTTTTTTTTTTTTTCCCTGCATTGAATTTCATAGTTGTTGTTGTTGTTGTTGTTAAACTCGTTTGTTTGTTTGTTGTTGGTGAGTCACAAAGAATTCGTTGGTTAGGTCGTTTGTAGTTCATATTTTTTTACGTTTAAAATAAAATGACATGATGTATCGTCAATGAACTTATTCGGTCGTCAGCCAAGCATAATTTTATTACGAATTTATTTATTAATTTTTTTAAATAAATTAAGTGAAAATAATGGTGTAAAAGTGTATCATAATAATTTATTTATTTATTTATTTATTAAATTTATCCATGATGAGGATAAAATGAAATGAAAGGAGGTTTAAAGCTTAAACGTTTTATCGATGAGAAAACCTTTGATTGTATTTCAGGGAGGAAGGAAGGAAGGAAGGAAGGGGGGGCAGGGGGAGGCAGGGGAGAGGAGAATTGTTTCTTCCCCCCCTTCCCTTACTAGTTTTGTAGTAGTATTCTTAAAATAGTTTGTATGAAAGTTTAGTTTATTCACACCGCGGGAGGGGGGGGGGAAAAAACTGGACAAACATGAAAACAGGTTTACACCTGGGGTTGGATTTTTTTTTTTTTTTTTTGTGTTGGGTTGTGAACGCGTCTGAATAGACCAACGAATTTTTTTTTACTCTGTATCTCTTTTTTGTTTGTTTGTTTCTGTTTGTTTGCCTTAAAATTTTTTTATTAGAGTGAATTTTTAATGGAAATTTTAAAAAAAAGGCAATGAATGTTGTATGGTTTTCAAATTAATATTAATTGACCTAAATGCGTTAGATAAACATGTCCGATTTGATTAATGTTTATTTCAAAACCACAAAATCGGTTTTTTTTTTTTTTTTTTTAAAACAAGGATTTAATTTCAAATTTCATGAATTATTAATTTTTTACAAATTGTTTGAACATAAAAAGATGTAGAATTTACAAAAAAAAAATTATGTACATACGTACATAACATAATATATGATTCAAGTACATTAAATAAATTTTAGTACTCGTTAAAGGATGTTTTGTGAGCCCCGGGGGGTTAACTTATTTATTGTTACCACCCTCAGTTTATGCGATTGAACGATAATTTCAAAAAGGGGTGGTTGGTTAATTTGTAAATTCGCAATTTAAAAAAAAAAAAAATAAGCAAGTCAGTTTTTTTGTTTAAACGTTAAAGTAAATAAATGAACGACATGATATAATATTTCACCTCTGGTATTATTTTACCGCAATATTAGAATGCGAGTTTCGAACCTGAGGTAAATAAATAATATTATATATATATATATATATATATATATATATATATATATGTTTACGCATATTTTTGGCGGTAAATGAAGGAGGAAGATTATGCGAGAGTGTTAAATAAATAAATAAATAAATAGTCATGGGGAACGGTTAATAACAAAAAAAGAAAAGAAAAGAATGGGGTTTATTAAAAAAAAAAAAAAAATTTTTTTTTGTTTAGGAGGGTGTACGAAATTGAAAGAAAACGTGAGAATAATGTATGTGAAAGAGTGAGTAGGGATAAATAGGGATCGAACACAAAAAAATCTACCCCAGATAGACCCCACATTTAAATTATATAGGAGGGGTAGTATAGGCTATGGGAAAGAAAAAAAATTCTCTTTACGATACAACAAAAATAGTTTAAGTAAAAAGTAGCAAAATTTTTTTAAAAATCAAATTCGCCATATTTTCATTAATGCTGCGACTAAAGTGTGTGAGGGGGAGGGGAGGGGAGGGGAAAACAAAATCGCTTAATAGTTTTACTTTACTGTTGTAGGTGAGTCGGTAAGTTTATCTCGTATTAAAAATCGAATTGAGGGAAAAATAATGGAAAAATGCAAATTTTAATGAATAAGGAAAATTGTTTTGAGAAATAAATTTGAACGTGTCACAAGTTATTGCCAAACATATGAATGAATGAATGAATGAATGAATGAATAGATAAGGAGCTGAGATTTTGATAACGTTAAACTAACAATATGTTTCGCATGTTGCCCATAAGTTAAACATTCCCTGAATTTTTTATATATTATTAACTTTTGGGTTTTTCTCAATATATATTAAAGGATTATTGTAATTAAATGTATCCCTAATTTTTCCTTTTTTTTTTTTTGGCAAAAGGATCAAAAGGTGAGATGAAAAATAAAAAAGGATTTTGTTATTGGATGAGTGATGATTTGGTTTCCTTAAATTTTTTTTATACTGGTGACTAGATCTACACTCATCACAATAATAAAATCAATATCATCATCATCATCATCATCGTTATCGTCATCAATTGTGCGTATAAATCTCTCAACAAATTAAAAAAATTAATCTTCATGAATATGGGTCTGGTCCTGTAGGATTATTATCATGACTAGATCCATACTCGTGCCGATTGATTTTTCCATCATGAGCCCACATGGACACACGCGTGCGGATTTTTATTAAATTATTTAATAATAATAATAATAATAATAATAATAATGATAATGATGGTAAATTAAAATATTGCTCGATTTAAAAAAAAAAAAAAATTGATTTATTCTTTTATTATGATCGTTGCAGATGAGAGATGGTCAGGAAATTCCAGGGGGTGGTGGTGGTGGTGTAAGCGGTGGCGGTGGAATCAAAAGGAAATATAATTATGATAAAAGTCCTCAGGCGACTTTCTCTCCAGCAAGTTACTCACCTACAATGTAAGTGAAAAAAAAAAAAAAAAAAAAAAAAATGTTTTTCTTGAAGAATTATTGTATTGTATTAATCATTTCCTGTTAATTAGGTTTCGTGCGTTTTTTTAATGAACAACCCGAAGGATGTTGGGTGTAATAGACCTTCAACATGGTGGGTCCTTGAAAAAAAAAACAAAAAAAGTATTTTGGGGAAGCACCCCACCGACAAAACAAAAAAAAAAAAAAAAAAATGATTATTCTTATTCAACATTTATAACTTTTTTAAAGCGTTTTTTTTTTTTTTTTTTACAAACTATCTTCGCTTACTGATAAATGATTCGAAACACTTTAAATAATAAAATCTTTGTTTTTTTATAATAATAATAATAATCTATTGAATAAAATGTTTATTTGAAATTTATTTATTTCAGTTTAACTCCTTCGGCGAAATACATCAGTCGTACGAATGCCGGTACCATCGTATTCAGGTACAACGATGACGAGACCGAAAGAAATTGGAAATGCGAAAACGGTTTTACGGCAAAAATAAAAAATATGGTGGAAAATTCAATTTATTACTACATGCACAACAGTCTGACGGATTATTTGGATTATTGGAACGATAATATTGAGAAAATAGGAAAATTGATAATTGGAAAATATTCTCTGGAAGAGGAAATGCCGATGAATCACAGAGGAGTCGTAAGGACATTAATTAATTAAATCAGGTTTCGCTTGAATCAGGATTTGATTCTTTTAATTTGTTTCAGACGCCTTTTATTTTGGTGGGTCGCATAGCTTGCGACGGAGAGGGTCGTCTTAAATCGAAAAATATCCTTCTCGAAGGCACATCCGACAACGCTTCGGGTACATCCGTAGATTTAGATTTGTCGGTACTACCCAAGTACTCGATATTTCCCGGTCAAGTCGTGGCTGCCGAAGTATATTCTCTAACCAAAGAAAGATTAGTCGTTAAACAACTCTACACCGATACCAATTTGAATTTTTTCAAACCTTATGAGTTAACGAAAGGAGGAGGAGGAGGAGGAGGACCACTGAGCGTGATGGTGGCCTCCGGTCCGTACACGCCATCCGACTCCATGACGTATCAACCGCTTTTGGATTTGATGAAAGAAGTTGTTAATGTCGAGCCTCACGCGTTGATTTTGACCGGACCCTTCATTGAATCCGATCATCCGGTATTTTCGGAAAATATGCTCGCCGAAACAATGGAAGATTTCCTCGAGAAAATTATGGAGAAAATTATGAAACCGATAGAAAGGTGAGAGACGTGTAATTTTTGTATTATCTTTATTATTATTATTATTATTATTATTATCCAAGTTCTCGCTCGTTAATGAATGTTCGCCTCACCTGAAGAAAACGTTTAAGAAAAAAAATTTTTATTTCACTTTAAAAAAAAAGAAAAATGACGGATGTTCCGGCCGGCCGGTCGGTCGGTCCAAGCAATTTCTCAAATTCCAAAAGAGTGTGAAAGGAAAAAGAAGAAGAAGAAGAAGAAGATGAAGAAGAAGATGAAGGAAAAAAAAAAGTAATTTACCAATTCCAAGATGATATTATAAATGATCATTAGATGGTAGAATAATTTAAAGTAATTTGACTCCAGTTTGTGCCTGTTTTTGATGATGAGTCACGCGGCGAGAGAAAAGTTTTATTATTATTATTATTATTATTATTATTATTATTATTATTATTATTATTATTATTATTATTATTATTTATTTATTTTTTTTAATGATTATTTGGATTCATGACTTGGAGGTTGAGAGAAAAAAAAAAAGAAAAATGATTTTTCTCTTGTGAGGTCGTGTAAATTTTTTTTTTTTTTTTTTTTTGCTGTGCTACCATTTTTATTGGCGGTGGCGGCGGCGGCGGTGGTGGTAGTAGTAGTGGTAGTAGTGGTATCCACCCACCACCACCATTTTATGCCGAAGAAATGGAAAATTTGGAAATTGGGTAAAAAAAAAAAAAAGGAAAAATAATAATAATAATAATAATTCTTTGGTTGTTTTGTAAAAATTTATTATTTAATGACGAGTTTTCCTTTCTTTATTGTTATAAACATAATCACGTGATGAATACAAGCTAGAAAAAAATGTTTTGTACAAATTTAATAAAACGTGATTTCGTTTTTTTTTTTTTTTTTTCTTTTGAAAATATTCAACATGTCATAGTTTGATGATGATTCGTAAAACAACAAGAAAAGGGTAAAAAAGAAGAAAATTTATCATTTTGACAGATGAACAGATGTGGGAAAGGAAAAAAAAAAAAAAAAAAAAAAAAAATCATTTAAAATAATTGATGAGTTTTTTTTTAAATTTAAAATTTTATTGCAGCATTTTTTCGTTCGGTTATTCGCACGTAGAAAAAAAAGAAATTTTTTTTTTTTTCATTTCGTTTCAGGCTCAAAACTCAAGTGATAATAATAAATTCGTACAAGGAATTAACGTCTCCGATGGTTTTTCCAACGCCGGAAATGATTTTAAAATGCACGAAATCATATCCTAAACTTCATCTGTTTCCGGATCCCTGTTTGTTTTCGTTGGACGACGTCGTTTTCGGTGTCACGTCGACGGATGTACTCTTGCACATGAGTAAAGAGGAAATAAGTTGGTGAGTTTGAGGGGGAGGAGTAGGGGGGTGGGGTGACTCGTAAGGTACGACAGGAATTTTATAGATTTGAAAAAAATAAAAAAATAAAAAAGTTCACAGGACGGTGGAAGATTGTCGCGATTAGCAAAGCACATTTTACATCAGAAAAGTTTTTATCCTCTCGCACCTGCCAAAGACGTACCTTTGGATCCGACCTTGATGGATCACGTTAAACTCGACGTCGCACCCCACATACTAATTCTACCCTCGGATTTACGATATTTTATTCAGGTAACAAAAGAAAACCTTTTTTTTTTTTTTTTTTTTTCTCTCTCCACGTTTTTAATGATGCCTCGTGGAAAATTAATCATTATTATTATTATTTTTGTTTTTTTCATTTTCTCCAGAAAGTTGAAAATTGTACCGTCGTCGTGAATCCTGAAAGATTAGCCAAAGGACTCATTGGTGGAACTTATGCACGTTTGATCATAAATAAAAATGACGTCATAGGTAATATTGTTAAAATATAATTTATTATTATTATTATTATTATTATTATTTTCGGAATCGTTGCGGTTGTTGAATAAAATTATTATTATTATTATTATTATTATTATTGCTGTTTATACACGCGGACGTGTATATACATATTTATTTATTTTTTTAAAATGCGGGTTGTTTTGTTTGAGAGAAAAAAAAAAAAAAAAAAATGGTTGAATTCTTATTTAAATGTTGTTGTCCGTTACTTACATTAATGGGAGTTGAATATCCCCGCCCCCGTCCCCCGCCCTTCCCGCTCCCCGTCTCCAGTTCTCTCTTTAAAAATGAGATCATTATAAAATCGTTAAGTTAAGTATTTTTTCGTTTCGTTTAGGTTTGTTTCTTTGATATATTTTTTTTTTGTTGTTGGGAGGTATAATTCCCTCCCCTCCCCTTCCCCGGGGGTCAAAATACCACCCAAAATACGAAATGTTTTTTCTTTTTAAAAATAGTTTCCTTACGGAGGGGGTGAAGGTGGAGGTGGGGGGAAATTCCTTAATTACTATCAAGTTTTTTTTTTTTTTTTACACTTAAGGAGACTTTTTTGTTTTTTATTAACTAGAAGAAAAAGAAAAAGAGATTTAGTTGATGGCATTATAATAATAATAATAATAATATTAATGAAATAGTTTTTTTTTGAAATTAAAAAAAAAGGAAAATTTCTCTCAAAAATAATAATAATATTATTATCAATATATTTTTTTAAAAAAAATTTATTATTATTATTATTATTATTGTGATTAATACAAATCAAAAAGTTTAAAATTTATTTTCCGTAAGTAAATAAATAGTAAAAAATATTAATTTGTGACGTATTTTTCTGATTTCGATTTCGATTAGATTCACAAACATGATTATTATTATTATTATTATTATTATTATTATTATTATTACTTATAACTTAGATTTAGTTGCTCCTCCCGACGCTATGTTTATATATGGTTGAGTCAATGGATATAAACCGTGACTGCTTTTGAATTTTGTTATATCTTCGATTTTCGAGGGCTGGAAAAAGAAAAAAAGAGAAAAAAAAATTGAAAAATGATTTTCGTTGTTTTTGAATTTTAATCAAAAGAAGAAAAAAAAAAAAAAAAATTTACGGGAATAAAGGGCGGAGGAGATGGTAAACCTTCTTGTGATGACGACAACGCAACTTCATCCGGTTCCGGTTCGTTTCCGGCTCCTCCTTCACCGAGAGCCAAAACGTACACGGACAATTTCCTCCTGTGATCCGCACCGTATTTAATAAATTGATCGAAAAAAGCCAACAAATCATTTTTGGTTATCGTTCTGAGATGAGAAACTTCGACTTCGGATCTATTGAAATGATACTGTTGCGAAACAATTTCCGCCCAAAATTTCAATGTTAAAACGGATAATTTTTTAGGTTTTTCAAGGAGTAAAGTCGCCAATGATTCCTTATGACTTTCAAATTCTTTTTCCGTCATTTCTTCCACCAGGTTTCGAAATTGTATTAAAAAAGCTTCGATTCTTTGATCGACGTATTTCGGATGACGATTCGATTGTACGATTATTTGTAATCCCTGTGCGCAATTCGAACGTTTGACCGCGCTGAAAACGACGTAACCCAATTGTTCTTTCGTACGAAGAATGTTAAAACATGGATCTTTTATTATTTGTATCAATAATTCCATCAACATGTTATTTTTCGTTGATAAAACGTCGCATTGATAATAGGTTTCCGTACAGGAACTGTTGAAAAATGGATTCGTAGTTTCGTATTTGAAATTCGAACCTGAAAAATAATAATTTTATCCCGTTAATAATTAAAAAATTAATTTTTTTCTGGAATTTGATCAACTAACCGTCGACCAATTGAACTTCTCGAGTTCTTAAAAGTTGCCTCGGTAAAACGGGTAGCAATGTCGAATCGCATTGTAATCTTTTATCGACGGTTTCGATTATTTTCCTTACTCCGTCCCTGTTCACGTTTCCGTGTATGAGAAATTCAATGTGAAGTTTTGCCAACAATTGCGGTATGAACTCGGATAATCTTTCTATCGTTAAATATTCCGTGCTTTTGAGTAATTCATCTTTCGTCCAAGCGTGTTCTTGTAATAGAATTGACAAATAGTAGGCCGCTTGACTGTAGGGTTGTTGAGCTTGGAAATTTTTCAAAGCTCTCACGTACTGAAATGGTAAGAAAAGGGGGGGGGAAGGGAATCCCTTCTTTATAACAACCCCGTTCGGGATGAAATCAAATCACATTATCCGGAACTTACATTTTCTTTTATGTATTTAAATCGATTTGCATTGATTTTAAATGTTGTTATTTTCTCCAGGATTTTATCCAGTAATAAAACTTGTTTGTCATTGTATCCGGCTATGGTGAGCTATCCATAACAAATATTTTATTATTATTATTATTATTGTTTGGAAATTTTTTTGTCGAAATAAACGTTAATTATTACCATCAAACCGTATTCCGTGTTGAGAATTTTCCATTTTAATCCGGCAATGGCGGCATCGTAATCGTATTCGGCGAGAGAATCTTTCAACAATTCCACAAATAAATAAGTCATGGTGCAATTGAGTGGATCCAAATAAGCAAGAGGACTTATAAATTCAAATTTTAAATTTGCTTTTGGTAATAAAAATTCATCGTCTTGCTTGTACCAAACTCTCGTCGTCGGAGTATCGACAATTATGGCGGGATGTGGCGAAGACGCGGACTGGAATTAAATGGAAACCGTTGGAAAAATAATAATAATTGATTTAATATATAATTAAAATTTCATTACCTCGTCTTCCAGCGGATAAATATTAAAATTAGACGGTATGAATTCATTCGGTTTTGGTAACTGGAGAGCATTATCAAATCCGCAATTTTCCCATTTCTAAAAACGAAATAATAATAATAATAATAAAAGTGACGTAATTCATATATATATATTTGGCAATTGATAAATAATTATAACTTACTTGAATTGTAGAAGGTGGAATTTTTTCAACCGTATATTTTGCTCCAAACCAAGGTTCGATTTTATCAGCCATTTTGTCATAAGCCTGAGCGATTAAAGCTATCCTGATAATAAGAGAAAATAATTTGGGGGGGGGGGGGAAAAGTTAAATTACGAAGTTTATTTTTTAAAGAAAAATAGAAGTTTGATGATCTCTTTTGAATTCACCTGCAATATTTAGGTTCTAAATAACCGAGAGCAACATTTATTAAATCTGGATTCCATTCTTCCAGAAAATACGGTCCGCAAAGTACTTCTTCCATTGGATAATTAGGGAGTAGTTGAGATAATGTTGCTGCATAACCTATCGGACCTTCTTTTCCTTTAAATCTAAATTTATTTTTTTGCAATTGTTGAATTTCTTCAAAAATCCATTGCTTGGGTCCCTCTTTTTTAAGCATGTTTAAATACTAAAAAAAAAGATTAAAAAGGATAATTAAAAGTCATTGAAATTTGACTTGATGGAAAAAAAACATAAAATAAGGTTTTAGAAATTCAAACCTGGAATACTAATTCTAATATGTCATCAATATGTTCCATTCCATCATTTGTTAAATCTGCTTCTATTAAATAAAATGCAAAACCTCTAATCCCATTGTCGTAACCACTCGATAGTTTATTACACCAACCTCTTTCTTTTAAAGCAGACAATAAACTACCTGGTCCTTCATGTCCAATCAAATGTGATATATAGTTAAAAGGCTGAAAAAAAAAAAAAAAAAAATTTAAAATAAAAAATAAGTCCTTATTATGCATTAACTAATTATAACATTTGCTATGAAAAATTCTTACGCTTGATTTATAATGTTCGTGGTAATCGGGTGCAGGAAAACAAATTTTTATACTTCTTATATCTTTCACAGGTACAACATAACCTTTTATTTGTAGGTGTTCAGTAGCGAAAGGATGTTCTTTCCATTCTGGTTTTTCAACATTATTATTCTTCACATTTGTGAATAATGATTTACTTAATTTTTCCAAATCATCTAAACTTTCTTTTCCCAAAACGACAAGAGTCATTAAATTAGCCGAGTACCATTTGTCATGAAATTTTAATAATTCATTTCTTATATCGATTCCATTTTCCTTCGGAGTTGTGCTTAAAGTTTTCAAATTTCCTATTGTAAATCTATTATATGGATGTGATTCTTTGGACAAGTGTTTGTCTAATTGTAAAAATCTCCATGCATCACTGGGTAAATTTTTTTCAAACTCTGAATTAACAGCTTGAATTTCCCTTTCGGTGGCATCAGCATTAAAAAGAGGTTCTAAAAAAAACTGGGAAAACCTACGATTAAAAAAATATTTTAGTGAATTTTATATTGATAAAAAGTTATCAGGTTGGATTTTAAATTTGAATTTTACAAAATACCTATCTAAAGCACCTTCAATGTGTTCTGGTAGTACATCAAAATAGTAGGTGGTGTGATCATGAGCAGTAACAGCATTATAAGAACCTCCATGTTTAGATATAAATTTACTGTAGTCATTTTCAACAGGAAATTTTTTCGTTCCCAAAAAAAGCATATGCTCGCAAAAATGAGCCAATCCGGGTAGTTCTAATGGATCGCTTAGAGATCCTATCAATAAAAACATTACATTTTGTAGAAATTACTTACACATAATTATACAAACAATTAATTGCTTATTTATTTTTGTCAATTAACTTGCCAACATGCACAGTGAGAGCAGCAGCAGCTTTTTCTGTATCAGAGTCACTAATTAGCAAAATTTTCAGCTTATTATCCAATTCCAACCCTCTGTAACATCTTTTGTCTTCCGGTGATTTAATAATACCATTGACACATTTAACTGCACCACTATTTTCACTCATACTCGGTTTCAAATACCTAACAGTACTAAAACTATTCAAAATAAAATTTTTTTTTTAATTTATTAAACTAAACTGAATGGCACAAATAATAATTATTGGCTACATATATGAAATTCACGTCGTCATCATTACTCATAATTTTTAGGCATTGTGTCGTACAAAAAAGACATACCTACCTGACAGTTAAGATTTTACCGAGCAAAGAAAATCTTGGAGAAAACTTTATGGCACACCTCTTAGTAGTTTTACAAAGTAAGCGCCCCACTAAAGTCATTTAAAAATAATTTGAAATGAAGAAAAATTTAGTCTTTCTAAATATTTTATTTGCACTTTGATAAAGTTGTTTTATTTCTTAAAAATAAAAATTAGGTATTTAATTTTAAAAACAAACTGAAAATTTAAAAGAGTATTCTGCTACCACGAACACTAAAAATTTACAATTATTACTAAACTCAAGACGTTATCAGACAAAACAACTAAAAAATATATTTTTTTTTTAAATTTTCAGTGAGTTGTATTTGAAATTTGTTAATTTTAAAAGTTTAAAAGTCAAATTTCAAAATTAATAAAAATAGTTTTATATAAAGCCACGACGGCGTGTCACTAGTATAAACAATCATTTGTTTTTAGTCTCTAAGATTACTGTATTTTTACGGATAGTGGAATTACATTAATAAAAATGGTAAGAAATTTTATCATATTTTTTAAAAACCATCCTTTAATTTAGAGACATTTTTATTAACGTAAATTATGTTAAATTATCTTAATAATTATTTTGCGAAGTAATAATTTTATTAAATGCCGGCGAATTAATTTTCTTTTGTCTTCTTTTTGTTTTGATATTTAAGTAAAAAAAAATTATTATTTTCTACATGATTAAGATAATTAAATATTTTTGGACCAATAATAATATTAATTAGGCTTATTATACGACATATAATCGAATAATTGTTATTTTATTAAATGTACTATTTTGGATTTTTCTCTCGAAAGTCTTATTAAAATTAACCGGTCATTTACAACCTGATTGTGTAAGATCTATTAGTCATACCCCACTCAATTCATGAATGAATTAATTTTGGTTTCCTGCACATGACACTTATTAAAAGATTATTTTAATAAAATTTATTAATTTTTTTGTTGCAAACAAAAAAAAGATGACATATATTACTTAAAAATTTTATTGCAATTATTTTTGTCCCAGCAACCACAGATAATTCTGCTGAAAGAGGGAACTGAGAACTCTCAAGGAGTTGCTCAAGTTGTGTCTAACATAAATGCCTGCCAAGCTGTAGTTGAAGCTGTAAGGACAACTTTGGGTCCTAGAGGTATGGACAAATTAATTGTAGGAAATGATGGTAAAGCTACAATATCAAATGATGGGGCCACAATCATGAAATTATTGGATATTGTTCATCCTGCTGCTAAAACTTTAGTCGATATTGCTAAATCGCAAGATGCAGAGGTGAATAAATGTTTTTTTTTTTTTTTTTTTTTTTTTGCAACACTTCTAATTAAATTTTAATTATTTTTATTGTTCTTGTGTTAAAGGTTGGTGATGGTACCACAAGTGTAGTATTGCTAACAGGAGAATTTTTAAAACAAGTTAAACCTTTCATTGAAGAAGGAGTTCATCCTCGAATAATAATAAAATCATTAAGGAAAGCCACTCAATTGGCTGTGGAAAAAATTAAAGCCTTGGCACAAAATGTTGAAAAATCAAAACCCAACGAACAAAGAGGACTTCTTGAGAAATGTGCATCCACTGCATTGAGTTCTAAACTTATTCATCAGCAGAAGGATTTTTTTGCAAACATGGTTGTTAATGCAGTATTATCCCTTGATGAACTTTTGCCTTTAAACATGATTGGTATTAAAAAAGTAACTGGTGGTGCTCTTGAAGTAAGTTAAATTTTTTATTAATTTTTCTTTTTTTTTTTTTTCTACTCGTTAATTAACAAATGAGTTGCCATTGCTTTTAGGACTCTCTTTTAACCCAAGGAGTTGCTTTCAAAAAAACATTTTCCTATGCCGG
The DNA here is from genome assembly GCF_000006295.1 of Pediculus humanus corporis. Lineage (NCBI taxonomy): Eukaryota > Metazoa > Arthropoda > Insecta > Psocodea > Pediculidae > Pediculus > Pediculus humanus. The sequence goes on from NW_002986993.1 coordinate 232,890, forward strand.
TTTCGAAATGCAACCTAAAACTTATAAAAACCCTAAGATAGCTTTATTGAATATTGAGCTCGAATTAAAAGCGGAAAGAACTAATGCAGAAGTAAGAGTTGATTCTGTTTCTGAATATCAAAAAGTAGTCGATGCTGAATGGCAAATTTTATATGATAAATTAGAACTCATTCATAAAAGTGGAGCTCAGATAGTGCTTTCAAAATTACCCGTTGGAGATGTTGCTACTCAGTATTTTGCCGATAGAGACATGTTTTGCGCCGGACGTGTCGATGAAGAAGATTTAAAAAGAACCATGAAAGCTTGCGGAGGTGCCATAATGGCCACAGCTTATGATTTAAATGAATCCGTATTGGGAAAATGTGAAAAATTCGAAGAGAAACAAATTGGCGGGGAGCGATTTAATTTCTTTACGGGATGTCAAAATGCCAAAGCCTGTACAATCGTATTAAGAGGAGGAGCGGAACAGTTTTTAGAAGAAACGGAAAGATCACTTCATGATGCTATAATGATCGTTCGAAGAACAATAAAGAACGATGCCGTCGTGGCAGGAGGTGGAGCGATAGAAATGGAACTGAGCAAAATATTAAGGGATTATTCGAGAACCATTGCGGGAAAAGAACAATTGATAATTTCTGGAATTGCTAAAGCACTGGAAATAATTCCCAGACAGTTGGCGGACAATGCAGGTTTCGATGCGACTAATATTCTCAACAGGTTGAGGCAAAAACACGCTCAAGGTACCCCAAAAAAAAAAAAAACAAATTTTCCTCTCGTCATTACTTTCCGTTTTTAAATTGTGTATATTTTTACCTTGTTGATTCGCGTTTTCCAGGTTTTACGTGGTACGGCGTCGACATAAATAAAGAAGACATTTCTGATAATTTTGAACAATGCGTTTGGGAACCGGCCGTGGTTAAAATAAATGCAATAACAGCAGCCAGCGAAGCGGCCTGCCTCATTCTTTCCGTTGACGAAACTATAAAAAATGTAAAATCGGGTGGAGGAGATGCACCATCGGCACTACCAATGGGAAGAGGAAGAGGCCGTCCATATTAAATATTATTTCATTCAACACAACAAAAAACTAACTTATTTCTAACCAAAAAAAAAACAAAAAAAAATTTTTTCTTTTTTTTTTTTTTTCTTTCATTCCTAATTATTTGAAATATCTACTAAACAAAAAAAAAAAAAAAAAAAAAAAAAGCTAATTTATTAAAATAGTTTATTTGACCTAATAATAACAACAACAACAACAACAATTTAATATCAATAAACTTTAATAATTTTTCTCTTGTTAAAAAAATTTTATTATTTTTATTATTATTATTATTAATATCAGATACAGTAAATAAAAAATTTTTTTTTTTTTTGTTGAATTATATATATATTTCACGTTAAATATTTTTTTAAAATTCTCATAGATCAATTTAAAAAGCAGACATAATAATAATCGTTCATATAGCAGTCTTTTCACGATAAAATATGAAATATTAAATGAACACATATTCGTACCCAATTTATTTATTTATTTATTTATTTTTTTATTAAATTTATCATTTATCAATAGTTAACTTATGGTAGAAAAATCTTGCAATATTACTTGTAAATCCAACGTTGCATAATTTATATTAAGTTTAGTATCGTTAACGACTCCTCTCATCATCGATGTAAAAAATGCCGAATGTCGAGGTTTTTCCGAATATCTTTCAAATTGATCAAGGCTATCTTGTAATTTTAACGTTAGACTATCGTAATTTTTTCTAACAACTTCCAATATTTGATCTTCCGAGGGTGTCGATAATGATTGCGAAGTTAACCAAGATTCGATTTTCGGTGAAAAGTGATTAATAATTGCTCTTTAAAAAACATAATTAATTAATTATACTCGTGAAGACATTTTTTTTCTCTCGGTTTTATATATAAATATTTATTTACCTTATGTTAACGAGACAATTTGTCAATTTCATGGCGTGTTCTCTGTAATCGACGGAAATGGTTGAATATCTTAATGCTGAAATCAAATAATAACGGTTTTTTTTTTAATTATTAAAATGTGATAATAAAAATTAATAATCGATTTGAAAATGATAATTCACCCATCGAATATAAATTATCGAATACTTGATGCATTCTTATTATTTCATAATACAATTCGTCGTAGCTAGCAGCCGATGGAAGGAACGTGTCACCGTAAGTAATAAACAAATTAAATATATTTATTATTTGTATTGCTAAATTAAATATATTCATTTTTTTAGCTAAATGATTTTCGTTGGCGAGTAAAAATTTTAAAAATGTTATCAATGCCGTCCATAATTCTTTCCAATGGTAACTCAATCGAACCCTGCACCTCTTTTGAAAGCATAATAATCTATGTATGACTCCGACGCTTAGAAGGTATAATTCCAACGGTAGTTTTTTCATCATGTGTGACATTATAAATTCCACGAGGAGATCTACAAAAAAATGATTCGTCATTTTAATATATATATATTTCATAATTTTTTCGGAATTACAGAAAAAATAATAATAATAATGGTGACCTAAAAGAGTTGAGGCGAGAGGCTGAGAAGGTGATAATTTATCCGGAGCTAATTTTCTATGCCTCATGGGTAGCCTTTGCAATTGTACTTTAAAAACTAAATTAACATCGTGCATTAGAGAATTAGCATATTGATCCTCAGACACGCAGGTTAGTATTAAGAAACATAATTTAACATGATTGACGCTTGCTTCTGTTTTTGTATCTTGCATCACGATCGAACTAAAATTAATAAAAATTTATTTTAAATTTTAGATTTGAAAACCATTGCACTACTTTTAAAGTCTGTCAATGAACTCACCAGTATTGGAAAAAAGTAACGAGCAAGTTAGAAGGTTGACTCATTATTGGACCAGCTGGAGAATTTGATAAATCCGGAGTCGGTGATGATGAATTTAAGGTATTGCTCGGTGAAGGAGGAGCGCTGGAATCCGTTTGAGTGTGTCCCAAAACAGTTATAAAATTTCTATTTAAATGAACAGCTTCGTAAAGAGCCATCAACACGGGATTTTTCGCCCTGATTTGTTGTATTCTCATTATACCATCTTCGGACACAAACATGTTTCCGACAATGTTTGTAATGGAAGACAACCAGCCAGCATTTTGCGGTTCGGCATGTTGAGAAATAAAATGTCGACAAAATTCAGTCAACGACAGTGTGATTACTTGACTGTAACCATTTAAAGCTAATTCATCATCTAAAATTGATAATTTAACAATGTATGGATTAGCAGCTTCGTGTTTTCTATAGTTTGCCAAAAGTGTTAAAATTAGTACAGCATCATGTCCATGTTGAATTCTACTCGATGGTATTTTCAACAACTGGAAAAAAAAAAAATTATTTAAATATGTCAAACAAACATGATTTTTTTTTTTTCCAGTAAATATAATTTTAAAATTATACCTGTATTAACGGTTCAAATATACTTGTGATCATCATATATTCTAAAAGAGTGTTTTGACTGACATTTTCCGAAGTAGTAACTAATATTAGTAATAGTTTTAAACAAAGCGACTTGAAACTATCAGGATATTCCCCAGTTAAAAAGTGGGTCATGTGATCTAATAACTGTTTGACTCTGTGCTGAGCCACATCAAATCCGATTAAATTATCAATTACATCAAAGGGATAATCACTGGATGATTTTTTAAATATTGTATCTATTAAGCAACATAGCGTCTGGAAAATTATTAATAAAACTAATTATTTTTGAATTTAAAATTATTATTATTATTATTTAATTAATTACCTGTAATGCATAAACTACTCTAATGTGATGCTCGTGACCTAAATTTTCTACACAGTGACAAAATAATTTATTTATACTATCTTTTAAACTTAGTAAATCGGAAGCTGTCAATTTTAATATTTCAATTTCCAACTGATTTATTTTAGGTTTTAATAAAAATAATTCATCCCAAAAATTTGGATTGTTAATAGTTAAATCTTCTCCCTAGAAAACAAAAAAAAAAAAAAATTACATTTATTTTAAATTAAAAAACTTAAAAAATTGTTTTTTCATACTCTAAATTTTCATTTGATATTTACATGGCATTAAAATTGAAAAATATCGAAAATAAATTTTACATTTTAACTTTTTAATGGATTTATTGGATGAAGGTTTTTTTTTATTATCTGTTTTTAAACAATTCATATATTTAACCTTGTAGTGAAATTTAAATTTACACAAAATTTTATTATTGTAAAATTTGCATTTAGTTAATTACATCAAAATATGGTTACTTAAGTACATTTATCTATCAGTTAAAAACAGTTAATTATTATTTTTTTTTTTTTTTCATAAAACATCACATTACAAATTAATTTCTATGATAAACTAATAAAACAGTAAATGACGTATCATATCTTTTATTGAATTAACATCAATAAAATGAAAAAAAAAAAAAAAAAAAAATTAATTTCAGAAATAAATAATTACTGTGCTGTGAAATTGAAATATTTTGGGATATTAAACAAAGTTTAATTTTTTTTTTTTAGTTCATTACAGAATAAAAACATCTTTTTTCAGTTTAAAAAATGTATAACAGCTGATACTTTTTTTTTTTTTGATCAGAAATAGATAAAGTTTGATTAGAATAAAAACGCACCTTAAAGAAGGATTCGTAAATTTGAACGACTTTTTCTTTCAATTGCTTTTTAGACCCTGAACCACTATGCATTCGATAAGCCATTTTGTATAAAAACTAAAACTGTTTTGTTTTTTTTAAAACTTTTAAACACTTAAAATAAAATTCATTCTGTTTCTATAATAAAGTTATAACCATACAAACGCAGGGTTGATTATACAAATACCTTAACCATGGACGTGAAAAATTTTTTCCTTTCTGCTACCACGACATTGTTTTTTAATTTCATAATTTGTTAAACGTAGGATAACGTTATTTAAGAAGAATTTAAAATTTATTTACACAATAAATTTGACTAAGTTATACCTTAAAAGAAAAAAAATTTTTTTCAGTAGGTATTTAGGAGTATATTTTTTAGGGCGATAAAAATTTATTTTTTATTTTTTATTCATTCATTATGCAAAAAGATCTTGCAACGTCTTTAAATTCACCAATTTTAACGGTTCGAACACCAATAAAGAGATTAGGATTAAGCCGAAAAAGAAAAAGTACTTCTGTTTTAAGCTGTGAAACTAAAATTCAAATTTTAGATAAGAATTCCTCAAACACGCCAATTAAAAAAACTGTCGATGTAAATATATAATAAAAGTAATCATTTTCACACCTTTCTTTATTCATTGTACTTTTATAATATTATTACAGACTGATGAAAAGTTGAATGAAGAAGACAAAACAACAAAAATAATTAAAAATGAGATTAACTGTAGCCAGACTGAGGAAAATTTAGATTTTGAAAAAGAAATTGTTGCAGTTCGAAAAAGAATCGAAGAAAAAGAAAAAATTCTCAAAGATGTAGAAAATAAAACTGTAAATTGTAGAGATTTAGAAAATTTAATAGAACAGTGGAAAATAGGATGTAAAAATGCATTTTTACATTTGAATAATATATTAATGAACAGGCAAGAAGAGTATGATAGTAGGACATTGTTAAAAAAATTAGGAATATGGAATATAATGTATGAAATATTTAAAAATGATATAGATTTAAATCTTTCTGATAATAGCGAATAAGTCTTTTTTTTTACATTAATAAAATCCTTATAATCATTAATTTAATTATAGTAAAAAGTGCCAAAGAAAACTTTAATTTTTAGTTCTATTTTTTTATTTTTTTGTTAATAACTACTGTTAATATATGTAAGTAGCAATTAAAATAATTTTTGTTTATGTTTGAAAATACTACAATACAATAGAAAAATAACTTTGTTTAATATTTTTTCATGAGTACATCAACCTTTATATCATTTTAAATAAAAAGAGCTATAATTTAATACCAATTACTAACTTACCATTCGAATATGACTATCGCAACAAACTTATTTAAAAATATCGATAATTATAAAATTAAAGATGGGGAAAAAAGGGAAATTAACACAGAGAAAAAAAAAATTCATTAGTAAAATAATTAATTTTTATTTAGATAAAATATTATTTAAAAATTATATTATTCACAAAAATATCTATTTATATATTTATTTATTTATATATATATATATAATAAAAAAAATTTCTTTTAATTTGTTTGACTTGAGCTACTAAATTAAAAAAAATAATATTTATTTAAATTTACACTACCTTAACAAATTGACTAGGTAAAATAAATTTCAATTATAAACTAATTTTTTCTTCTTTTTTTCTTCTTTAAAAAAATTTATATAAAACTATTTTTTTTTTCTTGTAAATTGTATGCATTATATCGTGATTCATTACTTAAAAATTACAGTATAAAATAATATATATATATATTAAAGTAAAAAAAAATGATGATAATAATAATAAATGACCAGTACATGAATTGAAATAAATTGATTTGAGGAATTTGGTTACATACTGAGTTGGCATTCTTTATAGTTTTTTAAACCCACATGAGAAATTAATATAAATATCATATATCACCACTCGATGATTTTTTCGTTAATTTTGATTTACAATATTTAAATATAGAAAAAACACCGGACAAAGCAAATGCGATTCCAATAACTATATAATAACTACCGTAAATAAAAAACTAAAACAGAAAAAAAAAACGGTTAATTTTAACAAAATAATTAGTTTTTTTTAAAATAAATAAATAAAATTATTCACTTACTTGAGTCTTAATATTCATTTTTAAATAGTCTATAACTAAAACAGTTAATATTGTTTGTCCTAATAATGCGACAAATGTATTTAAACCGAAAACTAATGCATAACTTTCTGAATGAATATGTTTGGCAATTTCAGATCTACAAATAACATGAAATTATTATGTTTTTTTTTTTAAAATAAATTATGTATATCAATTTTAATTAATAGAATTATTTGTCAACTCACGAAGCAATAGTATTGGAAGACTGATACACAGCACGAAAAGCAATAAATAATATATAATTAGTTATTAAAGCATCAACATGTGTACTTTGTAAAATTAATGTTCCCTGAACAATAGAACAAACAGCAAGAACTAATTCGCCATAAATGTCCCATCTAAGTTTTAAAAATCCAACTAGGTATGTACAAATAGCACCTGAAAATAAAATATAATGAATATCACTTGAAGAGAAGTTAAAGGAATAACGACAAAAATAATTGTTAGTTTTTACCTATAACACAATGAGCAGTACTAATGTAACCATGATATAAAGGT
>NW_002986993.1:240725-243169 GCF_000006295.1 Pediculus humanus corporis
ATATTTTTTACATCTTTGGAATTATGAAAATACTCACTATGAGACACGCTTGGAAAAAATAATGCCCAAATTGTAGCTAATGTTAAGGCTGAAATTTTAAAAATAAAACAAATTTTTTGTATCAAACAAAAAAAAAAACAACAATAAAAATAAAATTTATAATTATTCGTCTTGCCAGTGAAATATTTTACTCCATATAATTAATTTTTTCTTTTTAGAAATAATTAAAATCATGAAAATATTTAAAAAAAAAAAAAAAAAATACACACCTCCCAAAGTAATATAATTTAATTCTAAATAATCCATAACACAAAAATGAAGTAATACCTGGGATGTTAACCCACTACTCGCTTTACCAATTAAAATAACAGCTTTGGCTAATGATGTCGCTCTTTGATAATGTGCTTTATCTAATTTCGCATACAAATAAGAATAATAAGCTACCTCTGTAGCAGAAAATAATCCATAAAAAAATTGAGACACCTGTTGAAATGAATGTAAATATTTTGAAAATGTATTAATAATCAAGTCAATGTGGTTAGTTTAATGTTGGGGGGGGGGGGGAAAGACGGAAAAAACTTACTTGTATAACACTTAAATTTTTTGCCAATGGTAATATTGTCCATGTTATAATTCCAGCTACCCCTCCTAAAATAATTACAGGTTTATACTTTAACAAATCAGTCAATAGAAAAATAATTACTAATAAGCTCAAATTAGAATATGTAGCTACTGGATAAATTTGTTGATTTATCTAAAACAATAATATTTAAATACAAAAATTTTTTATTATTCAATCGTATGATGTAGTTTGTCATTATTAAAATAAAATTATAATTGTAATAATATAACAACTCACTTCTTCTTCTGTGAAGTTTTTATGTGGACCATTTAAAAAAGGCGATATAAAAGGTTCAGAGGGCCTGAACTCTTTGAGAAACCCGTAAACACATAAAATTGATATAATTCTATTCCACTCCATTTTAAATGACATTTTTAATAATGTCGTAATAATTATTATTATAATAAAGTTAATAATTCACCAAATAATATTTCTATCAATCATTATTCAAAAATTAACAACGTTCAGTAAATTTCATAATTATTATTTATCTAAAATTAAAATAATATCAAAATAAGATTTTTTATTAAATCTCGCAAACAAAATAATATCACATAACATATAAATTATTACACGTGGGGGGGGGGGAAAAATTTTATTATTTTTTTTATATATAATTACAAAAATAGAATTTTAAAAACGGTGAACACATCATTTACAAAAAAAAAAAAAACGATTTATTTTATTACCGCGAAAAAACTTATTTACAAATTACGCAGCAGACATTTTTTTTTTCTTATCCCACGTTTTAAAATCAAAAAAAAAAAAAAAAAACGTTACTTTCCGGAAATTTTTTAATGTGATGATGATGACCTTCAAAATGTTTAAGTTAAATAAAACAATGGGAAACAAATAATAATAATAATAATAAAAATATTACTAAAATGATTGATATGCGATGAACGTTTAAAAATTGATAATAAGGCATTTCTTAAATTAATAATAATAATAATAACATTTAGTACATATAAAAAAAACCGTTACTTAATAGCGTTAATTAGATGAGTATTTATAAATTCCAAGAGATCAAAATAAACAATGTTTTTACTAAAAAAAAAAAAAATTTTAAATTAAATATTACACGTAACGTTTTATGATATTTAATATTTTAATTTAATAACAAATAAAATTAATTAAAATCACGTTTAATTCATTTTGTTTATTTTTTTTTCAAATTTTTTCTAGACAAAAATTTTAAACTAGAGTTTTAAACTTTTTATTTGATGAATAAATTAATAATATAATTATTGTTAGACTAAAATTCACCTTATTTAATTTAAAACCGTTTTAATTGATTAAATAAAATAATGATGACTGTTTTAAAGAATACACAATAATAAAATTAAATACATAATCAATTTTTTTTTTTTTTTTTATGATTCATAAACAATTAAAAACAAATTATCTTTACGAAAGGAAAATTTCACCTATTGATTTAAACCTTAAAATTTTTCATCACCAAAACCAATTTTAAAATTCAATCCAACAATGTTTACGTATCAAATAATAATAATAATAATAATAATAATAATAATAATTTTAGAGATAATTTTTGTATGTTTAACAAGAAAGTTGCACCTCACCAAGTTCAATGTCTATTTTATATTATTTTTTAATTTTTTTTTTTTTTTCTACTTTTTCGAAGGCTATTTTTATTTTGTTTTGCTTATAATCTAAAAATATCAGAGTGCAAATAATTTGTTTTTATTTCACTATTTGATTTTAAATTAACTATATATAAAAAACAATCGTTTAACAAAACTTAAAAGTTATTAACATTAAGAGTTTCTTTTTTTCTTAAATTTAAAAACAAAAAAAAAAA
>NW_002986993.1:243661-246046 GCF_000006295.1 Pediculus humanus corporis
TGTCTCTTTCTAACCAACTTTATATATCAAGTTCACGTAAAAAAAGAATAAAAAACAAAATTTTAAAATATTTTTAATTAATAAAAAATAATTTATTTTAAATAATTACTTTTTATTAATTAATTAATTTAATTATCGAACATAAAATTAAAATAAATTTATTAAATAGTAGGAATAATTTTGAAATAAGGGAATGTAAACAAAAAAAATTTCAAAATTTTGAAATTGTCGTGGTTTTAGGAAAATCCCAGCAGACGTTTCTAAAAAACCGGTTAATGGCGCACTCACGAATTTTACATTAAGAAAGAATGAAATTAGTTTGTGTTAGTGAAATATTTTACTTGTAGAAAAAATTTAAGTTGTTATTTTGTTAAGATTTTCATCTCGAATCAATGTGAAAATATAAAAATTGTAAGTAAGTTATTTATTATTGATTATGAGGTGTAATTTTTTTAAAATTATTTAACTTTGTATAATGTATGAATTCCTACAGAGAGACAATGAAACTTTATTTAACCATTTTTAAATTTTTCATATATGTATGTATGTATGTACGTATGTATATTATTAATCTTTTAAAAAACTTATTTATTGAAATCAATTTTCCTACTTTTTTTCTTATATTTGATCGGATAATGTAGGAAATAAGAAACCATGTTAAAACCCATTAGCCAATAGATAGAAAAAAGGGGATATTTTTTTACAATCAAAGATTCTGAATAACTAACATAACTAACACATAACCATAACTAACTATATGATGTAAAACAGTATTTCTTAACTGAATAAAAATAAAACTCACAAAATAATATATAAAAACTAAAAAAATTAGTTCAATGACTGACTTGACAAACACACAAATCAGATATAAACTCATATAAAATAATTTTTAATTATTTTAATCACAATCAAATGGCAACTTTTTTAAGATGAATCATAAAAATTTTGATTATATATAATAAGTTATGAGTTTTCATAAGCTAAAAAAACATAATTATTATTATTAATAAATAACATTTTAAGAATTGTTAGTATATTGAAACTTGCTTGTTAATTTTCAATTACTTATTTTTATATAACCCATTATATTTTCATTCCTTTGCACATATTTATAATTCTATATATATATATAGTATATAGTATAATATATAGTATTATGACTTTTGGTGATTTATAATTAATCACATACAAAAAAAAAAAATTTTTTTTTTTTTAAAAACTCAAATTGAATGTGATTCAACTTAAAATTAACATTTATATATATGTACACTTTAAACACTTTGATTTAAAATTTGTTTTCGACGCGAATAACGTTAATGATAAAATAATGGAAAAACAAAACAACTGATAATGGAACAAAAAAAAAATAATTATAAAAAAAAAAAAAAAAAGACACTGTAAGCAATGATTTATGTAATTTTTGTTTTAATAAGCACTTGTTTTAATAGGCAAAGTTTTAATTGCGATATCAAAATTATAGCAGGCAGCGATAAGATGAAGTTGCAAATTTTATCATTTCTGTTATGTAATTTCTTTTTTTTTTTTTTTTTTTTTTTCGTTTATTAGTGATACGACATAAACATTTGACATTATTTAAAAAATACAGAGAGAGAGAGAGAGACAATAAAAAGGTTGACTTACTCTTTATAATATCAAACTAATCGAACAATATCACATACCTTATACCTTGTTTATATATTTTTTTTTTGTGTGTGTGTGTGTGTGTGAACTTTTCAATAATATTTCAAGAATGCTAATATTCAATTTACACAAATATATGTATTATTTCTTTCAATAGCTAATAATGTTACTCTCTCTCTCTCTCACACACACATTCGAATTCACTTACTTTATACACTAACGATTTATTTACTTTTTTTTTGTATTTGTACATTCATTAAAAATATTATGTAGTATAATTTTTATTTATAATTATTATTATTATTTATTATCACATAATTAATGTACCTGAAAAAAGCTATTATCAGGTTTGAGAATTTTCTTAAACGTGCCTTAAATTATTCTTTACTAAAGACTTTGATGGTAAAGAAAAATCTCATTTAAAAAATTTATATATATAATCAAATCGCTTTAATAATAATAATAATAAAATTGTTATTATTATTATTACACGTGAAACTATGAAAAACATTTGGTTTATATGTCAGTACAATAATATCGATTGATTTATTGATTGATTGATTGATTGGTTATATAAGTAAACATTTACCCTAGTACATTTTAATCATATTTACAAAAGTTTTTGCCCCTCCCCTACCCCCCCAACGTGCACTTACCTAATGTACTTTCGTGAATCGATATATTTTTATTTATCGTTAAATAATAATAATAATAATTTTATAATAACAATTTGAAGTTGTAACA
>NW_002986993.1:246847-301906 GCF_000006295.1 Pediculus humanus corporis
TTTTTTTTTTTTTTTATAAAAAAATCGGTTGAACGGATTTATATATAAATTTTTTTTTTTTTTACTAAATAATAATAATAATAATAACTAATTTTTTATCATTTTTTTTTTTTAAAAATATTTATGGGACACGTTATCGGTTAGCTACCGAGGTTAAATTAGGACATTTTTTTTTGTATTTATTTTAATTATTATTATTATTTATGGTCATCATGTTTCAACACAATTAAATTTTTTTTTTTTAAATGTTTTACACGTAATTATTTAAATTAAAACGGTTTCACTTATTATTATTATTATTAAATGTAAAACACAATACGTAGATTTTGTATAACGACATGAAATATTTAAATAAAATTAATAAATGCACAACTACTACTACTACTACGTTCAAATGCAAAACGTAAACAAATATATATATTTTTTTTTTTATATTTTAAAATGATAAATATTTTTTTATTTAGAAAAATAAGAAAATGATTGGAAAATTGCCCGAATTTTAAATTCAAATTTAAAATTAATTTAATTTTTTTTCTATTTTTTTTTTGTTTCAGTTAAATGGACCCATCCGAAAAGCAAAAGTTCATAACCGAAGTGGGAAAACTAACAAAGAAAAAAAAAAAAATCGAATTTTGCAGTGCAGACGAATACGAGTAAGTAAATAATGTATATATTATTATTATTATTAATATTATTACGTAGAAAGAGATGAGAAGAAAAAAAAAAAAAGTTTGAGTTTGGTTGCTGCTGCTGCTGTTGCTGCTGCTGCTGCTGTTTTGTATAAGCCTTGTGAAATATTCTTCCGATGAGTCGTATGTTGTCTTTCCTTGTTTTTCTTTCTAAAATTATTTTCAAACATTTTGTCGTCACATTTCCGCATTTATTGTTTTTTTTTTTTTTTTTTTTTTTAAATAAATGTTTTAGTCAAATATACAAGCAGAAGCTAAAAGCAATTTTTTTTTTTTTTTTTTGTCGGAAACGCCTTGAACTGATTTTTTTAAAGCTGTCGTTTTTTTTTTTTTTTTTTTTTTAAAATTCAACCTACAAAATTTACAATTAATTATTCATTTTAAATTTGGGGTATACTAATTTTTTTTTTTTTGCGGAATACAAAATTTTTAATCTGTGACGAAAAAATTTTAAAGGGAAAAACAAAACAAATAATTTTTACGCCTCAGCAAAAAAAGATGAGTAAATATTTTACGAAGTCGAAAGGGCAAAAACATAAATAATTAAAAACAAAAGAAAACAAAACAAAAAACTTGTTTTTGAGATTCCATGTTTTAAAACTTTTACTAAAATTAACTAATGCATCTGGATATCGGTTTTCCAGTAATGGACGCTCGGTAAAAAATTATTTTTTTTTTAATTTTCAATTAAGTAAATATAAACATTTAATGATAAATGATTCTCTCTCTCTCTCTCTCTTTCTCTCTCCCTCCCTTTCTCTTTCTCTCCCCCCCCCCTCTCTCTCTCTCTCTAATGCAAATAAATAAAAAAAAAAAAATTTCTATTCACGTAACTCCACGTGCCATATATATATTTTTTTTTTCTATACTAATTGTTTTATTTATAGAATTATTAATTAATTAATGTTAAATAATGAATAATAATGTTTATATGTTCGAATGAAAACATTTAGTAAATGACTAATACTTTATAATAATAATAATAATAATAATAAGCAACATTAATTAATAATAATAATAAATTCAATCCTCTGAATTTTATTAAAAAATTGTAAAAAATTTTTCATTAAAAAAATTTTTTCTACTTTATTAAATTATTTATTAGTGGAAGAGAGAGAGAGAGAGAGAGAGAGAGAGGGGGAGAGAATAGGTGTAAAACAAACGAACAAACAAACGTTAAACAACAAAAAGTATTATTAATATTTTTTTTTTATTATTATTATTATTTACGCAATGAGCGAATGCAAGAGTCCACGTTAATTAATAACATTTACATTGTGTTCGTTTTAACTAAACGAATTAATAATAATAATAATAATAATAATAATAATAATAGATAGATTTTACATAAGGGAATAATATTTTTATTAATTGTGAGATTTTTTTTTTGTAAAAGAAGAGTGATTTTAACGTGTGTAAATAACAAACAAGTAAGTAAAAAAAAAGAAAAAGATAATAATAATACGTTTAGAGCAATTACAACGACGACGAATCCAAAAATATTATGCGTGTACACATGTATACGCACGTAGATATTTTTCTTCTGCTTATTATTATTATTATTATTATTATTATTATTATTTTTTTTTTTTTTTTTTTTTTTTTTTCTTACACATTTTTGAAAACGAATAAAAATTTATCGAATGACTTTGTACCCATTTAAAACGATTTCATTACCGACATTGAAATGACAAATATATAAATTAAATTTTTTTATTTTTTTATTATTTTTTTTTTTTCATCGCGTTTTAAAAAAAATAACGAATTCGATTTATATATGTATTAATAATTTCATCATTATTATTAATAATAATAATTATTAAACGAATAATAAAATAACGTAATAATTGGCAAAAAAAAAAAACAAATGCAAACGCGACCTAAATAATTAATTTATTCGACGCCATTTTGGATTTAATATTAAATTGAAAATTAACGATTTTTTACAATTCCTTAAAAAAAAAAAATTTTTTTTTTCCGGGAAATTCAAGCCTACCAACCTAAATAAAATTTTTTTTTTTTTTTGTATTGATTTGCATGTATTTAATTTTTTAAAATAATGTCAGATAATTAAATATATATTTTTTTCTTTTTTCAGTTAAAAAAAAAAAAAAGGAAGAATTCGAAATTAATCATCGATGGAATTATTGGATTTTATTATCATTATCATAACACGTACATCGGAAAAAAAAAAAAAAAAAAGGTAGGCAAGTTTTTTATTATTTTTTTTTCGAAAAAAAATTATTCGGTTACATATATAAATTATATAATTATCATTTAACGGTTTTTCCCATTCATACTCTCTCTCTCTCTCACACACACATACATTTAACCTTATAACGATAACCGGTTTTTTTTTTTATAAATTTATTCATATAAACAAGGAACAAAAATCAATCGTTTTATGAATAAATATATATTTATTCATAAAAATTAATTATAAAATTTAAAAAAAGGCGCGAAAAAAAAAATTATTATTATTATTATTAACTATTTGGAGGGGTTAATAAGTAAAATGTGGTTTATAAGAAAAGAATTATGGAAGAGTATTTTAGTTCGTTAGTATTTGTATAACGTCGGGTCGGAATACACGACAAGAAAATCATTTTCATTATTATTATTATTATTACTTACGATAGAGTTTTCTTCATAACGCGATCATTCATAACAATTTTTAATATTTTATATATATATATATATAAATAAAATTATCGTGCGTGTGCGTGTGTGCGTGCGTGCATGCGTACGTGCGTGTATTAAATCCGTTATTTAAAAAAAAAAAAAAAAATCACATTTTTCTCATTCGCGGACGAAACGGACGGAAATAGTAAAAAAAAAAAAAAAAAAAAAATTTGACGCCATTTTTAATATATTATTTAATGGGAAAAATTTTCACGATTTCGAACTAAATGCGGGTGAGTTTTCTTTTTTAACGAATTTTTTTAAAATTTGTGATGATTTATAGGATGATTTAATACGAAATGATATGAAAGATTTACAAATGATAGAATTTATCGGAAAATTTTATTATCGAGTATAAGTTAATATTTTTTGATAAAAAAGATTGTTTACATTTCTGGTATCGTCGTTTGTTGTTGTTGTTGTTGTTGTTGTTGTATTTTAATGGAAAATTTTCGATGTTTGAAAAAGATAAAAAATTGACACGAAAAGTCTGGGATCGCAACATGATCATTATTATTATTACAACGATGATGATAGGATTATAAAATGGTTTTCCTTTTACTGTCGTTTTCCCACAGCGGTAGTAGTGGTGGTGGTGGTGGTGGTGTCAAAATATTAAATGTAATTTTGAACTTGCCTTACTTAATTTTAGCACACGGACATTTTCTAAAGTTCAAATTCCAAATCGCGATTTTCATAAAATATTCGTTAATCGTGTGTGTGTGCAAACAACCTTGGAATGTTGTTAATAATCTTTTCTTTTTTTTTTAAAACAAAAAAAGTTTTTAATAATTGATTTACTTTTCAATTATTTTCTCTCTCTCTCTCTCTCTTAAAGATTTACGAATTTAAAACTAAATGAATTACTTGACACTTATGTTAGCAAAAATAAATTTTTATTAAATGTGTGTACGTGTGCACGTGTGTCTGCGTGTGCGTGTGTCTGCGTGTGTGTTTGTGTTTATGTGTGTTTGTGTGTGTGCGTGTGCGTGTGTCAGAATTGCACTTTTTTGTAAATTTATGGATACTAGTTTTATTTATAATGAGAAAACGTTGAAAAATTTCTTTTTTTAATTTTTTAATTGCATTTTTTTTTTATTAGAACCTAATGTTTAAGGTCCGGTTTTTTTTTTTTCTTTCTTTCCATTTTATTACTTGAGTACGTTTAAAAACTTAAATTAAGCTTTTTTTTTTTAAAGTAATGATAAACAAGTTTTACTTAACCTGTCGTAACTACTCGTAGAGGTCACGAATTTAAAAAAATAATTTTTTTAACAACAAGAATTTTCCTTGTTGCTTTTTTGTTGAAAGCTAACAACCAACATCTTGGACTGTTTACACATACC
The DNA here is from genome assembly GCF_000006295.1 of Pediculus humanus corporis. NCBI lineage: Eukaryota > Metazoa > Arthropoda > Insecta > Psocodea > Pediculidae > Pediculus > Pediculus humanus. The sequence goes on from NW_002986993.1 coordinate 251,565, forward strand.
CTTGATTTTATATTATTTTTTTTTTTTATATAAAATTTTATTTAAAGAATTTTTTTTTTTTTTTTTTGTGACCTTATTAATCGTCGATTTCATCTCGAAACTTATTATTATTATTTTTTTTTTTTTAATGCATTTCAATGGGGGAAACCCTTTTTTCGCGAAATATTGTTTGTAAACTTTCTCGTTTAAAAATCTCTTCTAATTTGTGCTTTTTTATTTTATTTTTTTTTTTTTTTGTTCGTTTTCAGTTCTAAAATAAAATTTGATTAATTTTAAAATAATTAATTACGTAATCGAATTCGTTACCCTAATTTAAAAAAAAAAAAAATAAATTTTTCGTTGGGAGTAATAATAAGTTTTTAAAAAAAGGTTACGTAATAGAAAAAAAATTTTTTTGGGATGTTTAACACGTAATGAGTAACTTGTTAAAGAAAAGAAAAAAAAAAAAAAAACCACAAAAAATTTTAAAGGAGAAAGTTTTGTATCTTTTTTAAATTAAAAAAAAAAAAAACTGACAGGAATAATCATGATGATACCTTTTAGGCTGCATGAAAATAATACCTGAAAACCTGATAATAATAAAATTAGCAGAAGGAAGAAAGTTCTCGAGGTTATTTTATTTAAAAAAAAAAATTTTTTTAATCATGTCAATCATTTTTTTTTTTTTTGTGAATGACGATACAAATTTAAAATTTCATGTTTTACAAAGGTTTTCTTTCTTTTCATGATTTAAAAATTTTTCTTTTAAGAAAAAAAAAAAAATGTAGGTTTTGGTATAACATGTAGGTTCGTGTATTGTTTTGAAAGTAACATTGTCATCGTTGTAAAAGTAACTCACAAATGCGATAGAAAGTTTTGAAACTTTTTTTTTTTTTTTTTTTGAATCAAATTAATAACGGATACATAAATCGAGGGAAAATGAATTTGTAAATTTTTTCGTTAAATATTTGAAAACAATTCGTTCATTTTACGTAAATTGATTTCAATTAGAAAGAGATAGAAAATTATCTAAGAGTAAAAGAGGAATAAAGAAAAAAGATTTTCATTGAGAAGTAATACAAAAAAAAAAAAAAAAAAAATTGTTGACATATTTCAAATGACGTCATAGGTATCAATTTTTTTTTTTTTTCAATGAAATAGTAAAACGTTATTTTTATTTAAAAAAAAAAAGGAAGAGAAAAGGAAAGAAAAAAATTAATTAAAAACAAGGTTAATATGATAAAATAAAGTGGAAGTAACCGTGAAATTTATTAATCAGGTTCGAAAAAAATCTTACAAAAAAGCGAAAAGTTTTTTTTTTTTAAGTTCAAGGTTTTTTTTCAGGTACAAATGAACAAACAGTATTTTTTTTTTTAAATTGTATGTAAATCGTCGTCGTTTTGTGATTATTTCCATCCCATAAATTTGATGACGTCAGTTAGTGTGATTTTGACCCACATAAAATCGGGAAAAAATTTTTTTATATTTGGGGGATGTTGGCAATTGTCGAGGTTATCAGGTTAATTTTGACGTCACGGGGACGTAAAATGATCGGAAATAAATTAAACGATTCGTTTCCATTTAAATAAAATTTCTTTTCGAACCTTATGTACGGTAACACAATGTTTTGAAACAAAAAAAAAAAAAGAAATTCATTTTTTTGGGGGGGGGGCCTAACAACCTAATGTAACAACCGTTACATTAGTTTTTTTTTTTTTCTATTATTATTATCAACCATTGAATAAAAGAATGAATTTTTTTTTTTTTGACTAAAAATTAGTTGTTACGTCTTTAGAATACAAGAAAGAAAAATGATTTTAAACGTCTGGGAAGGGGGGGAATAATGTGGGGGGGGTTTAATATGAGTTACGTAATATGTTAATAAATATCATCCATCATCTCCTCCTCCTCCTCGTACAATTTTTAAAATCCAAACGTTTTCTTTTTTTTTTTTTTGTAACAAGATGAATTAACTTATCATTTCTATTATTATTATTATTATCATTATTATTATTATCATTATTATTATTATTATTATTATTATTATTTACTGGAATGTTAAAGAAAAAAAAAATGTCGATGATAAAAAACCAGATACGATATATCGACAATGATCCCCCTTTTTTTAAGTATCTAACGATGTCTCTTTATTATTATTATTATTATTATTATTATTAAATTTTTCTTATGGACTTTATCAAATGAGTAAAAATAATAATAATAATAATAATAATAAAAATGGCGATTAGAATAAAATCAATATTTCGATACGATTCGATTTAGCGTTCCTTCGGTAAAAATTTTTTTTGAAACAATACGTCGTCTGCTGCTATCTGGAATAATACAATGATTAAAAAATTTTAATTAAAAAAAAAAGAGAGAAAGAGAGAGAGAGGGGGGGAGAGAGAGAGAGAGAAAGAGAGAGAGAGAGAAAATATTAATTAATCTTTATATACGTAAGATTCATGTGAAGCAGATGCCCTTGAGGGTACCCACCACCGGTTTAAGATTCAATCGAAATTTTTTTCACTTTAAATAAAATAAAATTTTCGAACTCGTTTTTGTTGTGTCGTTTTTTTATGTATTTGATTATTCTGGGGGGATAAGAAATAATACTACTACTACTAATAATAATAATGATAATGATAATCGTGCGCGAGTGAGTGTCGAGTGAGTGATAAAAATAATAAATGAATGATTTTTCGTCATCAAAATAATCCGAAATAAAATGATCGAATTTAATTAATAATAATAATAATAATTTTTCGTGTGAGAAACAAACAACAACCACAACAACAAACGGGAGAAATTGTGAATTCGGTTAAGTTTTTTAAGTTTTTCTAATTTTGTGTGTATGTGTGTGTGTTTTACAATTTCATAAATAATTTTTTTTTAATATTATTATTATTATTATTATTATTATTGTTAATCGTTTTCATTATTATTATCATTATTCTTTTTTTTTTATAATTTTACATAACCGTTTTTTTTTTTGACCTAAATAAATTAGCAAAAGAAAAAAAAGGGAAAAAAAAGGCATACAAATGACAAATCGATAAGAAATAATAATAATAATAATAATAATAATAATAATAATAATATCAAAGGAATCTTATGTAAGAGTATTATAATTTATTGTTTTTTTTTTTTTTTGTTTGAAATTTTCATAACTTTTTCGTTAGTTAAGAAAACTTTAACTCAAATCCCGATTTAAGAAATCATAATTTTTATTTATGAATTCAATCAACGTCGACACAAAAAAAAAATAGAAAATTTAATATTCAGTTATCGTAAAAATTAAAATTCAAACGTTATTCGAATAAAAAAATAAATTTATCATTCAATCAATCAATCAATCAATCCCTATCATAACAAGAGTAGAATACAAATATTAAAAAAAAAAGAGAGCAATGACAGTCGTCGTCGTCGTCGTCTGAACCTTTGATTTTCTATCACACATCATATTCGTGATGATTAAAATAAATAAATAAATAAATAATAATAATAATAATAATAATTTTTATTTATAATTACCTAATTAATTTTTTAATTAATGATGATGATGATTATTATTATTACAACGAAAATAATTAAATTTTTTGTATTTAATTTATTTATCGTTTAAAAAATATATTATTCGGTTGGCAAACATTTAAATTTTTTCATTTTTTTTTTTGGGGGGGGGAAGGGGTTTTCTTAACTTAAATATAACGGTAGCACATGTTATTATTATTATTATTATTATTATTATTATTTTTTCCATTGACCCATAAGATTTAAAGGCAAGTCATTGTAAATAATTATTTGGTTGCTCCTTAAAAAAAAAATTAACAATAAGTCATTTCAAATATATATATTATTATTATTTTAAATGTATGCAAGAGAGAGAGAGAGAGAGAGAGAGAGAGAAAGAGATAGAGAGAGAGATAGAGAAAGAGAAAGAGAGAGAGAGAGAGAGAGGTAGAGAGAGAGATAGAGAAAGAGAAAGAGAGAGAGAGGTAGAGAGAGAGATAGAGAAAGAGAAAGAGAGAGAGAGAGAGAGAGGTAGAGAGAGAGATAGAGAAAGAGAAAGAGAGAGAGAGGTAGAGAGAGAGATAGAGAAAGAGAAAGAGAGAGAGAGGTAGAGAGAGAGATAGAGAAAGAGAGAAAGAAAGAAAGAGAGAGAGAGGTAGAGAGAGAGATAGAGAAAGAGAGAAAGAAAGAAAGAGAGAGAGAGAGAGAAAGTGAGAGAAAGAGAGAGAAAGAAAGAGAAAGAAAGAGAGAGAGAGGGAGATACTCCCGGCCCTTTTTAGAAATTATTTTAAACGAACTTTAATTGTTTTGTGTAATAATAATAATAATAATAATAATAATAATAATAATAATAATAATAATAATAATAATAATAATAATAATTTTTAATCTGTATTACAAAATTACGTGAATTAATTTTTTTTTTTTTTTTTCATAATTTCTGAACGCACCCTGAAGAGAAAATTTTTTTTTTTTTTATGCATGCGAAACAAAACCATAATAATAATAATAATAATAATAATCGCGTTTAATCGTTCTATTTAAAAACAAATATATATTCATTCGATTATCCCATTTTAAAACCAGGAACACACGAACACAAAAAATAAATAATAATAATAATAATAATAATAATAATAATAATAATAATAATAATAATAATAATAATAATAATAATAATAATAATAATAGGTTCAATAATTTCGATAAATTATCATTTTCCTCTTTCAAACGCATTTAACGACCCTGATTTTTTTTTTTTTTTGCTAATTTCGGTAAATTTCCATTATTATTATTATTATTATTAAGGTATTTTTTCATTCAGGTAAAATTGATAGATTGGTAGGTTGATAGGTACTCGTCGTTGAATTTTAATAAATATTCACGGTTGTTGTTGTATCAAAAAATAATAATAATTTTTTTTTACCCATCGACAAACGCAAAACAAACGCAATTATTGAAATTGCAAAGTTTAAAATTTATCTTTTTTTACCTTTGACACAAACGTTATTACCTTTGAAAAAAAAATAAAAAAATTTATTAATAAATAAATAAATTAATATAAATCAATAATAATAATAATAATAATAATTTTAGTAATTTTTCTTTTAACGACTTTACCATTAATTATCATTTATTATTATTATCATCCGTCGAGTTTTTTTTACATAATTAGTTTAATTATAATAATTTTACCGAAATAATAAAAAAAAAAAATTTTTTTTTATTTAATTGCAAATTATTAAACAATTCATTTTATTATTATTATTATTATTATTAATATAAAAAGTAAAAAATTTTTTATTTATTAGGTAAATAATTAATAATAATAATAATAATAGTCAAGGTTGAATAATTCTATCTATTATTATTATTATTATTATTTCGGATGATTGGCATTTATTTATTTATTTTTGCAATTAAATATTTAATAATAATAATAATAATAATAATTTTTTAATAACCTAAAGTTATCGCAATTGTTAAAAAAATAACAAAAGGAATAACAAACGAAAATGTTTTAACATTGAATTTTATTTATTGTTGTTGTTGTTGTTGTTACGACATCATCAATAATATTATTAATTGTATAATTTATCAAAACGAATATTATTATTATTATTATTATTATTGTTGTTGTTGTACGAAGGAAAAAGTCGAAGTTATACGAAGGAAATGTTTAAAAAATTTATTATTATTATTATTATTATTATTATTATTTGTTTCAGGGCGTCTGACACGATGAAACATTAAAGAAAGAAAAAGATAGAAGATTAGAAGAAAAGAAAAATGGACGTGACGATGATGAATTTTTTTAATGTTTCCGCCTACGTCGGCGCTTTTTTCGTCGCTTGGTTCATTTTAGATTTATTAATTAAAATAATTCAAGGGATCAGAGCACATTTCATGTCGGAAATGATACCACTTTCCGTTAAATTCGGTACCTGGGCAGTAGTCACAGGTTCGACGGATGGCATAGGTAAAGCATATGCATTGGGTTTGGCGAAAAGAGGTATAAACATTGTACTAATAAGCAGAAATGAAAAAAAATTAACGGATTTGTCTCAAGAAATAATGCACAGGCATTTGGTAACGGTTAAAACAATAACGGCGGATTTTAGCAAAGGTGAAATTATATTCGATAAAATTAAAAAAGAACTCGAAGACATACCCGTGGGTATGCTCATAAATAACGTTGGTAAACAATACACGAGGCCGATGTACGTTGGAGACGTAAACGATCGAGAATTATGGGATATAATAAACATAAACATTGCGACGACAGTAATGATGACGAAAATGATCCTTCCAAAAATGGTGGAAAGGAAAAAGGGTGGAATCGTTAACATATCATCAGGTTCCGAACATCAACCCTTACCATTCATGACAGTATACGCAGCATCGAAAGCATTTATAAAAAGTTTTTCCGACGCATTGAGATTCGAATATAGAAAATATGGTATAACCGTACAACATTTGTCACCCATGTTTGTAAATACAAAAATGAACGATTTCAGTCATCGTTTACGACAAACGGGGATCTTCATACCGGATGCGGAAACTTATGCGAACAACGCGATCAATTTATTGGGGATCCTAAATAATTCATCCGGATATTGGGCTCACGGTTTACAAAGTTACCTTACTAAAATTCCACCGATTTGGATTAGAACCTATATCGGAGCCATTATGAATCAAGTTTTCATGAATGATTATTATAATAATAATAATAGTAATAATAATACTAATGGTAATAATAAAATAACGAGCGATTCGATGGATAGAGTGAAAGAAATTAAAAAAAATTAGGTATGGCGCACAGGTCGTGGTATGGGCGAGCGCGGTTTTTCTTCCTCTTTAATAAATGTATTTATGTATTTAAATAAAAAATATAAAAACTCAATAATTTTATTTATTTATTTTATTAACCTTTGAAATTATTATTATTATTATTAAAAAAAAAATTATAAGGAAATTTCATTGAAAAAGGTTTTCGTGTGGGGGTTCGAACATATATAAAAAGTCATACGTTCGTTAATTACGTAATCAAAACATTTCAGGTACGATTTATTTATAAATTATTATTATTATTATTATCGAGGAAGTTATCATCGATTAAGGTGATCGGGAAATATGCAATTCCTATCGGTATATTTTATTAAAAAAAAAAAAATTTTCAAATCGTTTAAATATATATTTATATAAATTATTTAAATAAGGTTTTTATAAATAAATAACTCAAAAGGTATTATTACGGGGGAGGGGGGAAGTGGGGAAGGGAGACGGGGGGTTATGAATTCGACGACCTCAAATTTAATTTTACCCGATAAATTAAAATTTTTTAACTTTATTTAAATAATAAAACAAACGGTTAAGTAATTATATTTAACACCAACATATTTTTTTCTTTTCCTTTTTAATTTATTACGTTGAAAGCCTTTTTTTTTTTTTAAATAATTTATTTTGTTTAACTTTTACTTACGTAATGGAAGATTTAAAAAAAATTTTTTTTTTTTTGCACAATTCATGACTTGTTTAATAATACAAAAAAAAAAAATGTGATAATTTATTGCAAAAAAAAAAAAAAAAGAAAAATCATAAAATTGGGTAAATAAAATATATTTTATATTTAATTTAACACAATACTTACATTTTTTTGTTATTGTTTATTATAGTTAAAAAAAAAAAAATCATAAATAATTGATAATAATAATAATAATAATAGTTCGAAAGGTTATGTGTATACGAGCCGGTGAAAGTTTTCAAATAATTTTAATTATTAAATAAAATTTTTTAATATAAAATAAAAAAAAATTACATAATTTCGTATCGGGAAAATTAATAAAAATGAAACGACATTTATTTAATAAATAAATTTTTTATATATTTGAACCCGTGACGTTTTTAAAAAAAAAAATTTCTCATTCTTTCACTTAATATTATTATTATTATTATTTTCTCGGAAAAATTTTAACGATCTATAAATTATTATACAGGGGTAAAAGTACAAAAAAAAAAAAAAAAAATTTTTAGATAAAATAACAAAACGTTTGACTCGGTTTTATTATTATTATTATTATTAGTATTATTATCCCTATCCCGTGCTAAACATGTGAATGTTTTTATCCGAGGATAACATTTTTCCAGCTCTTGACGTTTTCACAACGTTTCCCAATTGATGAACGTCGTATTTACAATAGAGAACCGTTACAGTCATGAGTGAATCGTTTGATAAAAATTTATTTTGATTCGCATCCTGAAAAAAAAGAAAAAAATGAGGATCGGGAGAATTTTAGAATCCCCTTTCCCCTCCTCCTACCCCTCTTTCTCCTGTATATCACATGTATTTATATGTCCTGTATATGTATATACAAGTTTTAAAAAAAAAACAAAATGGCGGACTCGGAAGTAGTAGTACCAACCTGCATGAGATTACATAATTCGGAATAAAAATTTGGCATTATTGGTAATTGATAGAAAACCAAATGACGAATCCCTTTGACCGTTATTCTCCTGTAAAAGTGAAATCTTTCGCTGTAGAGTAAAATTCTAACTTCGTTATGGAAAAACATGTCTCTCGCTCTAGCAACTTTCGAATCCTGAAATTTATTTATTTATTTATTTAATCAATAATAATAATAATAATAATAATAATAATTCTTTTGTCGTTTCCAACGCGGTGTACTATTTCGTACCTTTGAATATTCGCATATCTGTACAAAATTATAATCGCTTTGTTTCAAATAATTTCTTATTCTCACGTAATCGAAATAAGAAGGTACGTATATGAGCACACCCGTCATTATCGGATCTTTAAATTGTGGTAATATTTTTTCCGTGAAATATTTAAATCTGTCGTCAAGGGAATTCACGGCCGAATCCGTTTCGAATCTTTGATATATCTAACGGAAAACAAAAAAGAAAAAAGTTATATAATATTTTTATAACCGAAAAATCTGAATTTCATTAAATTTATTTTGTATTTTATATTCACGTGTGACAATGGGACGACAACTCTGCATATGCTACCATCTTCGACCGGATTCGCGACACGAATTTTTCCACCGTAATTAAAACACCGACGATTAAATATGGCGTTCAATTCGGTAAATGGAAAAGAGGAAAATAACAATGTTTGACGATAATATTTTGTCCATCCGTTTAAAGCCCAAGATCGTACTCTTGAAAAATCAACGCCGTGACTTTCCTTCGGTTGAATGTGTAAATGTTCGAATATTAACAATAAATGATCCCAATTCTAAAATAAATGATAATTATTATTATTATTATTTTACTCTCTTTACCATGTGTAATTAATTAATGTGTGATGAATCCCCCTCTACTCTCTACCCTCTCCTTCCTTCCTTCCCTTTTACTGATTAATTTAAATTAATCATGTAAATGTATATGATTGCACACAAAAACGATCAAAATGATCCATTCATTATTATTATTATGTTTTTTTCTGTTTGATTAATAAAATAAAAATTTTTTTTTGTACTTACTTGCATTAGAAATACTTCTGCTTGATCTAAAATTAAAATTTCAACAGAAGCGAGAAAATCGAAATCTCTTTCTTTATCTCCTTCTGCTCCAATCACCATTCTTAATCCCAACGGTGATGCTATTATTATGTCTGACGAATAAAAATCTGAATATAACTGAAAAATTTTCAATGTTATTTATTTAATGTTTATTTTCCTACTTATTAATTTATTTTGTACAAAATAATTACCTTTATACTTTTTCTAGTAAAATTTAATCCTATCCTAAAATTATCATCAATGTTACCTTTAAATAATTGTTCATAATCTTCTGGTTTTGGATTTTTTTTCGGCATGTGCAATTCAGAACCTTTAAATTCATCATAAAATCTTTTCTTGTTAATTATATTACTTTTTTTATCCGGTAATAAAATCGAACACATTGTATTGACTATTCTGTAAAGATAAAAAATTTTTTTTCTTTATAAAAAAATTAAAATAATTTGTTTATAGAGATGATAATTTATACCTTAAACATGAATTCCTAAAAGGTACAATGATTACAACCTTTGGTCTTACCAATCCTTGATCTCTATATTCATCAGGTGGTAAATCTCTTATAGTTTTATAAAGTTTATTATTATGATGTAAAATTTTTAACCTAGTCTTAAGAATATGATTAACAGAATGCAAACAATAAATAAATCTAATTTCTTCACCATTATTTAAATTTCTATTACAATAATATAAATCTTGATAGTTATTTATAATTGAAAATATTTCTTTTTGCAATGGAGTAAATTCACCTTTACTAGAATTCATACATAATTTATTAGCTTCTTCTATATTTTTATGTATTTGAGTTTTAATATATAACTTTGAATAATCAACTGATTTTATCAATACTGGTGATTCATATTCCTTAGCATATTCTACATCATTATTAATTGACACCATTTCAGAATTTAATTGATTAAATTTTTCAGAATTACTTGAAGGGATTTCAACTTTTAAATTGTGAAGACTCGGCCAGTACATTTTGTCCGTTTTTACATTCATCGGAACAGATGTTAAGCTTTCTATTAACGATTCTGGCAAATCGTAATTTAAATGAACACAAAATGGATCATTTTTGTCATTGGTCTCTGCTTCAATGGCTTCCTCATTGTCCAAATCAATTTCATTTTCATCATTGCTTTTGATGCTGTCGTTATCACTTTCATTATAATCCTCTATACTTTCATTATGACTGCAAAATTAAATTATAAAGTAGAATAATGTAAATAAACAATTTTAATACTCGATAATAAGTATTTTACACATTACCAATCATTTAATGAGTTATCAATGTGGTCTAATTGTAAATCAGATTCGTTTTGTTTCTTATTATTTTCAAGCCCTTCTGCAAACTCATCTGCTGCATGCATATCATCATCAGATAATTTGGACTCATCAGAGGAATCCTCCTCACTGTCGATGGCAACATTTTCTTGCGACTTGCTTGTATTATTTTTAAATGTAGACAACAGCAAAGAAACCGGATCGTTATCGGGTTCTTCATCTTCTTCCTCTACAATTTCCACTTTCTTTTTTTCATTTTCTAACTTTAATTTATATTCTGCATATTGTTCGGAATGCTTAATATCTCTAAATGTTTGAAATTTTTTTTTTGGGTTCTTCGTTGCAAACTTCTTAAAATTCTTCTTTTCTTTCTTCTTTTTTTGAATTTTATTTCGACCCATGTGCGAATGATAACCTTACAAAATGTAATACTTTTATGATAGATACGTATTTAAAAAAATGTAAATTTTGATGTAAAACAATAATAAGAATAATAATTAAATAAGAAGAATTATTATCATTTTGATGTGATGATGATAACTTTAAAAAATATTTTTACAACTGTTTTGTATTTGTTTCAAAATCAAATTAATTGTATTTACAACGTACGTGGTTACAATATTGTAATGTAATCATATGTAACTCGTTATACAAGGCTGTGAGTTTTACGGGAGCTTTGAGTTGATATTAAAAGAAAAATTACAAGAGTTCCTTTTTAATGAAATTGTCTATATTGAAATAATTAATATTTTATTTTGAAAAAAATAATGCACACGTGCAAGTTTGCTTTTATGCATTGCAATGTCAATTGCACGATGCAATTAACGAAAACTTGTTATTACGATTTTAATAGAAATAAATCAATAACAATTTTTAACGGTTTCTCCAAAGGTTTTATGTAAAGTATTACAATAACAAAATATTTATTTGATGATAATTTAAATGATGGCAATGAATTCAGTATTTTATCTCATTTGTCTAATATTTATTGCATTTATTGCTCTGTATCCTATTTTTTTATGGTTTTCATTGTTATGTTTGGTTTTTGTTGCTGCAATTCTTCTTGCAATATCTGGAACCGTTACTGTACAAATTATGCTTTCGATGAAGCACACTGCCCGCTATGTGAATGTTCTGTCTTCTTTTTCCAATTTTCATAAATACATACCCCAGAGTTATAATAACCACGTTCATAAGACAAAAAAAAGACTGCCTGTAATTTTTGGAAGATCTGTTGACATTGCTCTACAAGAATTGTTGGACTTAATTGTACGCGATTTAATTTCATCTTGGCTTGAAAATTTGACATTTTCATACAAAAAGTTACAATTTTCATTTAAGTGAGTTACAGTAATTTCTTCTTACTTAAAATATTGTTTTAACAAATCTAAAATTTTTCTTTCATTTTTTTCCCAACAGGAAGGAAATTTGGTATGCATTAGGTAAATTAAACGAAAGGTTAATAAATATTGATGAAACAAAATTAATCGCTGGAGATATGGTTTCAAAAATAACATCACATTTTGAAAAAATTAGACTTGTTAATTCAGGGTTAGCATTAAAACATTTTGGAGTCAAAGTAAAAAAAAAAAAAAATTATATATTTAAATGTTTTTCTTTTCGTTTTTTTTTTTTTTTTATAGAAATGATTTTTCAAAACAATTTTATATTTCTCATCATTTACAAAGTATTGAAAAAGAATTAAATTATTTAAGAAAAATATCAGAACTTATATTGGTCACTTTTTTTTCTAATTATCTCATTAATCATGCTTGTAATAAAAATTTATTAATTGAAATATTGACTTGTAAAGGTATGTTAATTTTTTATTAATTATTAACTACTGGAAACATGTCGAGAATAATTCTTTTTTTTTCCAGTTTTCTTTCCTTGCATTGCTTTACTGACAGACCCAGATTACATTAACCAAAAAATATTAGAATACATGGAACAGGTAGTTCAAACAAATAATTTACATCAAAATAGTTGTTCTCATGCCGAAAGCTTTCAAGAATTTATTCAATTAATTACAAGCAGCGATGATGCGAATCATTTAAAACGAGTTAGGTATGAAATTTTATTAAATTAACATTTTCTTTAATTAAAATGTATGTAAATAATGATTATTATGTATTTTAAGGTACAGCATAATGACTGAAATAATGCAAGCGACAACAATACAAAATTTAAAAAAAGTTAAAGAAGTTGATAGTGAAAAAGATGAAATAAGTATAAAAAAATTAAAACGATATCTTGGCCAATTAAAATTTGCAAAATTACAATGTGAAAACAGACTGAGAGATTTAGATTGTCCTGGATTTGCTAACGATTCCGAAAATGTAATGTCTGGAGAAATGGAAAAAAAGGTTAGATTGATTTTATATATTTATTTTAAAATTTTTACATTTGTTTTACATTTTTTTGTACCCAAATGTTTACAGGTTGTAGTTCCTTTTGAAAAAATTTTAGAAAATTCATTCGGAAGAAAAATGCTTTATAATTTTCTTGAAAATGGAGGACAAGAAACTTATTTGTCATTTTGGGTTGCTGTCGAAGAACTACGATCCACGGTTAAAAGTCACTGGCATCAAATCGGTGCTGAAATATATTATACTTTTATTCATTCCCAGGAAGCACCCATTAAGGTTAAAAATAATTTAATGATATTTTATATATTTTTTCTGCCGCAAAAAAAAAAATTGAAATTTTCACATAAAGGAAATATATATATTTGCAGGTTGAAAAATCAGTCAGGCGTCGTATCGAAAGTTTTCTTCTTGGAAATTCAGGTCCTGAAGCATTTTATGAAGTTCAAGAAAATATCGTTCAACTTCTTAAAGAAAAAGTTTATCCAAATTTTGTTCTGACAGATTTTTACAATCAATTTTTACAGCATATCGAATCAACGAAGCAAGGTACTTTTATTTTTGAGTGTTTAGTTTATTTAAATCCTTTTATAATGGATTTATCACTCATAATTTTTAGATTTAAACAACGAAAATCAATCTGTTTTTGAAAATGATAAAGTGGATTCTGTCGAACAAAACGGTTATGCCAAAAACAAATTAAACCAACTTCAGGAACGTTTAAATAATAAATCTCAAGCATTGCAAGTAAGTTGCCATCATCATCATTATTATTATTAGTTAATTTGTATTTTTGTGGTAACCCTATGGGAGGAGGAGGGAAGGGGGGGGGGGGAAATTGCGTTCCATGTTAATTTAATTAATTCCAGGCATTACGTCTGTCGTTGAAACCCGAATCGAGAGTATTGTCCGGTTTAGAAAAAGAAGTACAAAATTTAGAAGGTGAAAAAAGACAACTCGAAGCTCATTTAACAAGAACGGAAGTTTGGGAAGAACATTTAGGAAAATGGAGAGTTGTAGTACAATCGGCAGAAGTTTCTGCTGATAAAGAATGTCCTCATTTTGTTTTAGTCGTACACGTTTTGGAAGATGAATTAAATTATGACGCCATATCAACAGGTATAAATATATGATCCTCTTATTTCTCATGAACTAATGATGATTAATTCAAATTTTTTATAATTATTATTATTATTATTATGGTATCCAAGGATGGGTAGTACTACGAAAATTATCAGAATTTCACGAATTACATAAAAAATTATCGCAGGTTTGGAACGGTGTTAAAAACCTTGAATTACCATCTCAAAGTCCAAAATTTCTCTTCGGAAAACATTCCGACAAAGCGAGCTTAGATAAGGCAAAAAATCAAATTCAAAAGTACCTGGAGGTACGTGCGAGTCATGATGATGATGATGATGATGAATTTGACGAAAAAAAAAAAAGGTTTTTTTTTTTTGTTTAGTTTGTTTTGCAAGACGAAAGACTGAATACAAGCGAAGCCATTTACACATTTTTAAGTCCAAGTTCGGAAAGTTTAAAATTGTCAAATGTACCTGGAGTTTCATCGCCGAAAAAAAATAGATTTTCATTGTCTACATTATTTAAAACCTCGAGTAATCAAGGTATGCCATTTAAAAAAAAAACTTTAAAATAAAATAAAACAAGAGCGAATAATAATAATAATAATTTTTTAAGGGAATGGCGAAGGAAGTAAAGACAGTGACGAAGAAGATTATTCTCTTTTGGATGAAAACGAAGTCAAATTGGGAGGGGGAGGGGGAGGAGAAGGAAAAGATGCTGTTGTAGAACCTTTGTACGCTCTTTTAAGCGAAATATTTGATTTGAGAGGAGTTTTTCGCTGGCTTCGAAAAACTCTTATAACCTTCGTACAAATAACATACGGTCGAACAATCAGTCGTCAAGTTAGAGAAACGGTTTCATGGTTGTTTTCAGAACAAATGGTTCATTATTACATAAAATTTTTCATACAATCCTGGTGGCCTAATGGAAATCTAGCAAAACAACAACGAACGAGAACAAAGGAAGAAAAACAAAATACGAGGTAGTTGGAAAACAAACGACGGATAAAAGTATTAATAAAAGATTTTTTTTTTCTGCTCAATTATTGATAATTTGAAATTAATTGATTTACTGCAGAGCCAATGCCAAATATTTATTTGTCAATAACACTCCAGAAGTATTAAATAATTTGGTCGGACAGCAAAATGCCAAAAGAGGAGCAATAAAAGTATTTGAAATATTACAAGATGTACGACTTAATAAACAGCTCGTTTACGTAAATTTTTTTTTTTTTTTTAAATTTAATTATAATTTAATTGCCCTTATTTTCCTTATATATATAAATTTTTTTTTTTTTCTTTTTAGGATCTTTTGGAAATTTTAATTTATGAAATATTTCCCGAAATTAAAAGAAAAGGTGGGATTTATAAATAGGAAAAAAATTACTATCTGATAACAGGATAATAATTTATTTGACAAAATTTATTTGTTAAAAATAATAAAATATTATTATTATTATAAAAAAAAATTCCATTATTTATCAAAAAAAAAAAAAAAATATATATGCATTGAAATATAATAAAATGTACGTAAATATATAATATTAGGCAAATACATAACAATCATACATAATTTTATGTTTTTTGAAATAATAATTTTAATAATAATTGAATAATAATTTTAATAATAATTAATAATAATTTTAATAATAAATTGAAATAATAATCTTTTTTGAAATAATAGCATAACAATTACAATATTGATATAAACGGTTTATAAAAAAAAAAAAAAGTAACGATAATAATAATAATAATGTGATGCGTAAAGTAAATGTATTTTCTATACAAAAAACATTGGATTTTTTTGAGAAATTACATCTTTTAATTTTGCTTGTATAGATTTTAAATCGTCGTTTTTAGATAAATTTCTCGCTTCCAAATAAGCTCTCACGCGAAAAGCCGCCAAATGAGCGTTGTAGGTTGGAGACGGATAAGAAACGGATCGATTGCATCTCGAAAACATGTGACATAAATAAAATGACATTTTTTCGATTTCATCATCCGTGAGACGATTGTCGTCGTACAAAAGTCTGTATCTCGTCGGTCTCGCCGTACCCAAAATGGAAGCATGAGAAACTAGGTAAAAATCTAAATCACGAGGATGAACGATGTCGGTGTCGACGCACGTTCCCACGGGAACGTTGAAATTCCTTCCGATTGCATCTGCGTCATTGACGGGATAAAATCTCGTGTGATGCCTTTTTTGAACGACTATCATCGTGATTTTGGGTCGACACGAAGGAACGCGAGAGCATGCCCTTTTTATCGCTTCCAATTCCGTTTTCATCATGATGGGCAATTCTCCTTCCGACACTCCGTCTCTAAAAAATATAATTTTTTCCGGATAATTTTGTCGTATCTGATAAAATTTTCTCAAATGTTCTCCTATTATGTTTTCCATGTCTTGTATTATTTCACCGATTTGAACTCGAGTCGAGATTCCGTATTGAAAAGCTTGAGGATCACAACTCACGGCCACGGCTGCCACGGACGGAATTCTTGATCCGGGTCCGGAATGCGTCACGTCCGCTCCGATCACCATTACAAGCCCTTCTAAGCAAGTCGGAAAACTGTTTTTATCCAAGCTCACGTTCCTTCCCCCCAATTTTGCATTGACTTTTAAAAGTATGTTTTCTACAGTTGTGGAAAATTTTCTAAAATCTTGACACAGGGTTCTCGCTCGCACGCACTGAGTCAGTATCCCTTCTTGCGTTTCGCATATGTTTTTGATTTTTGAATATAATCCTTTCGTTTCTGGAATTATGACAAAAACTAATTTCATTTGTTTCAATTCCTGTAAGGTTCTGGCCAATTCTCGCGGGTGAGAATTCCCTCCCACGGGATTTCTTATCGCATCTTTGACTTGCATGTTAAACTCCGTTCCTTTTCTCTTTATCAAATTTTGAAAATCGTTTAAATTTTCTTTACGCACGCAATTATCGAAATATAAAATGCACCAATTATCTAGAACGGTCGGAGTGAAAAAATCTCTAATTTTCCACTGTCCATCTTTGACAAATACGGATCCCTTCGTTCTCAAAGAAGGTGGCTCCAATATTCTCGCTTGAATTCTTTCCATGTCCTTATCGACGCTGAGTCCAAATTCTTTCATGTATATGTTATTTGAAAAATTTGCTTTATTAAAAACGTAGAGAATATCTTTTTTTCGAGTTTTGGCATCCGATGTTGCAAGCTTGACCATTTCTCTAGTTTCGTCTGGAGACATTTCTCCCATAAAAACTTGATCTTCAACTATTCTACAAAATTCCATGGGAAGATAGATTTTTCTTTGCGTCGATCCGACCCACAGTAACGGAAGGTGAGAATGTTTCAAAGGGTATTTTTTATCTTTGGCAAAATATGTTGCAACGGTCATGGTGATCGTATCCTTCTCAAATGTTTCCTCTTCGGCATTTCCAACTAAACCGTTAACCTTATAGATTTTACCCGGATCCGAACTGTTGGGTAATTTGTATTCCACTTTTGCTCCTTTTAAGAAATAATTTAACGAATCCAAATTTATTCTATTATTGTACGAACTTGTAAAAGAATACGCAACATCAATAACCGGAAGACTTTTGTAAAAGGCTTTTTGAGCAAGATCAAAATTTAAATATATACGATCTCCTAAAGTTGCCGCTTGATAATGTCCCGCTCTATAATCCAAACACGAAGATATGCTCCGCGCCCGAATCCCCATTTGTGATTTAGGGAAAAAGGATCTACCGCAAGGGACGAGAGTATTACTCGGTCCGTTTTTAAGAATAATTTCCAAAACTGATATTTCAGCTTCTGGAAGTTTTACGTTGTGTTCTAAACTTTGCTTGTAATCCTTAAAAATGGATAATTTTACTTGCCTAACTTCCTGAATGGATACGCTGAATTCTCTTATTTTTCCAGAATTCGGATTCACAATTGATACTCCAGCGGAATGACAATTTCCATTTGAAATTAACGGACCTTTCGAATATGCATTTTTTTTACCATCGAAAACCGTTATTCGGTTTTTGAAATTATCCGATGCGTATTTATTCCAAGCAAGTCGAAGCATGAATTTTGGAGTGTCGGGATTAAAAACCACGTCATAATGATAAACAATCACGTTAGGATTGGATATTCTCAAAGGAAAATAGTTTGTATCCACTAAAATTCGTCTGCCGTCTTTCCGAGGATCAACTATTTTTTGTGCAAATGGTATGAGCTGCTTATCGGGTGAATTTGGACTTCGTCTGCCTTCCTGCCCTTTTTCTAAATTCATTTTGTCGAGTTTTTGTGTAATTAATTCTGTTGATTTGGCTGAAGGATCCCGACTATCACCTTTCCCTTCCTTCGGAATATTCTTAGTGTCCCCAACCTTTTTATTTTTCGAATCCTTGAAAAACTTTTCGGATTTTTTTGAATTTTTGTGTTCGGGTTGTTCCTTAACACCCCAAGCAGATGGAGGTTGCACCGAACTTTGCGGTTGTTGTTGTTGTTGTTGTTGAGGTTGTTGTTTGACACCCCAAGCAGATGGAGGTTGCATCGAACTTTGCGGCTGTTGTTGTTGTTGTTGTTGAGGTTGTTGTTTAGCATCCTGAGCAGATGGAGGTTGTTTTTCACTAATTGGTAAATCAGGTTGCCTTTGGACTTTCATTTTCTGTTTAGGATTTTTCTGTTTCTGTTGAAATTGAGTTTCACTCTTAGAACTATCAGATGGTTGTTGTTTTTGATGAGGTTCATCTCCTCCTTCCTCAGCAGAGGAAAGTTGTTGCTTTGCTGTATTTTTTTTGTCCCAACCCTTTTTATATTTTGAATCCTCAAAAAACCTTTCGGAACCTTTTGAATTTTTGTATTTGGGTTGTTCCTTAACACCCCAAGCAGATGGAGATTGCACCGAACTTTGCTGCTGTTGTTGTTGCTGTTGTTGAGGTTGTTGTTTGACACCCCAAGCAGATGGAGGTTGCATCGAACTTTGCGGCTGTTGTTGTTGTTGTTGTTGAGGTTGTTGTTTGACACCCCAAGCTGATGGAGGTTGCATCGAACTTTGTGACTGCTGCTGCTGTTGTTGAGGTTGTTGTTTAGCACCCTGAGCAGATGGAGGTTGTTTTTCACTAATCGGTAAATCAGGTTGCCTTTGGACTTTCATTTTTTGTTTAGGGTTTTTATGTTTCTGTTGAATTTGGGTTTCACTCTTAGAATAATCAGATGGTTGTTGTTTTTGATGAGATTCAACTCCTTCTTTCTCAGTGGAGGAAAGTTGTTGTTTTTGATGTTTAAAACTCTGTGGCATTTCTTGTTTGGTTTTATCAAAATCAATTTCGCTTCTACTTTTGGGCATTTTTTCAGAAGAAACTTTCTCAAATGAACTTGTTTCCCCTGCTACAGGCTGACTGTCACCAGAAAAACCAGGTTTATGTTTGTCAGCATGATGTTCAGTTTTGTCCTTTTTATTTTTCTTGTGATACCATTTTTTTTCTGTCATACAAATGAATAAAAAAATTTTTTTTATTAATATTCAGTCAAATGCAACATATGGTTAATGTATGGAAAATGTTATTGGAACATTGCTCAGCCATTTTGATTGTGACCAAATATTAAATAAATAAGAGTAATGAAGAGGTAATAAATGGTAATAAGAAAAACTACTTTTTTAAAAGTTAATAACTTTCTTTTTAGTATTGCTTAAATTAAATAAAATTATTCAGTAGTTGTAAAAAAAAAAAAAAATTTAACACAATGAAAATTCAATGGAATACTAAGACTTATTGAGTTTTTAATGTAAAATTACAGCCACTTGCATAGTACGCAAAAACTTTATTAACAGACAATAGAAAAAGCCATCTTAATATAAATTAGTTCTTTAATTACTACGAATGCGTTGTCAAAATATTGTTTGACCAAGACATTTAAAAATATGATACATTTTGCCAATATCCCAAGAAACACCAGTTATATTTATAAGAAAAAAATACCTTTTTTATCGCCCTCCATTTTAAATTCTTGCCAATTCCCTTAGAAAATTTTTTTTCACTTTATCATTTGACGTGACTTTAGACAAGTAAAAACACTTCAAACAATGGCGGATGAAAGTTTAATTGAATTTCTTCATGCTGAAATTGTCAAATACGTAATCGATTCAAACGATGATAAGGTTAATACAAAATGCTCTCTTCAAGTCTGTTTTTTAACTCTTTTTTAAATTATAGTCGATCGTTTTTTTTTTTACATCATTAATTTTTTCAATTATTTATCGAAAAAATCAAATAACAGTTTTCTTAACTTTGTTCGATGTACATTTAATGCATATATATATATATATATATATATATATATGCATTAAATATATATATATATATATATATATATATATATATATATACGTATATTTTTTTTTTTAGAAATACATCTCTACTCTAGAATATTTGGGTTACATAACAGGTTTCAGAATTATCGAAAGGTTCGTTTTTTGAATTTTTTTTAAAATACCTTTTAAATAATGATTTAACTATTATTTTTCTTTTGTGTCTTTTCTTGTGGGTGCTGTACTTACACAGCACAACACTAGTACACTTTGCAATGATTTATTCATTTGAACATTTGTATGGTATATGTGTGTTAAATTTTCAGGTTAACCAGAGAATGGTCACCATTTAAAAATGAATTAGAAACGATGAAATTTTTATGTACTGATTTCTGGTCATCGATTTACATGAAACAAATAGATAATTTGAGAACAAATCATAAAGGAGTCTATGTGTTGCAAGACAATGCTTTCAGATATTTAGTTCACTTATCCTCGCAAAAACAATATTTAGAATTTGCTCCAAGGGTAATAAATATGCAGTCTGTTTTTTTTGTGAATATTAATACACACACACACACACACACACACAAGAAATTTCATTGGAAATATTTTGTGCTCACTATAGTACATTATTGAAAATGTTCATTAAAGCTATCATGTTTAATGTGATCTTTAGTGATACCAATAAATGTTAGGACAACAGTGAAATTTAAATATTTGTAAATTTCTTGTTTAACAAGGTGTTGTTTTTTTTTTTTTAGTTTGTAGCTTTTACATGTGGATTAATCAGAGGAGCACTGTCAAACCTTGGAATAACTTGTTTAGTTACTGCTGAAGTCGATCAGATGCCAGCCTGCAAATTTCACATTCAAGTTCAAAGAAGTTAAAAGTTACACTACCACAACCACCATTTCATTACATTTCTCACAGAAAAATTGAAAAAAAAAAAAAACCTAATTCAATACATGCACCAAAATACATAAATTACATTTTACACTTGGTTTAAACTCAAATTTATTTAATCGAAAAGCAACAGAATAAAAATTATTTTTCATTGAAATATAATATTTTTAAAAGAAGCAGACATTACCTCTGCGATTTCCTAAAAAACATTTTTTTTGTTTTTTTTTTTTTTTGATAAAACTCAAATTATTTAAAATAAAGTTTTACTAAATAAGAATTTACCATAACATTTTTAGGAAAATATTTTCAAAAAAAACACTTGAAAAAAAAAGAGTGGAGAACCAAAAGTTGATAATAGGGAAAATCAAAAGACATGACCGAGCATTTAGCCACACGTTAAACGCGTAAAATATTTTGGCCCTGAAAAGGGCCGTTTTTCGTAACGAATAAAAAACCAAAAACTCTTCAAGCTCTCTCTCCTCTGATTCTCCGAGCGAGTTGAATGTCTTTGGGCATTATGGTGACACGCTTGGCGTGAATGGCGCACAAGTTTGTGTCTTCGAATAATCCGACCAGATAAGCCTCGCTCGCCTCCTGCAAAGCCATCACGGCCGAACTCTGAAATCTAAGATCGGTCTTGAAATCCTGAGCGATTTCTCTCACGAGACGCTGAAACGGTAATTTTCTTATGAGCAATTCCGTGCTCTTCTGGTAACGTCTGATCTCACGAAGAGCTACGGTTCCCGGACGGTAACGGTGAGGCTTTTTGACTCCTCCCGTGGCCGGAGCACTTTTCCTGGCGGCTTTGGTCGCCAGTTGCTTACGGGGAGCCTTACCTCCCGTCGACTTACGCGCCGTTTGCTTGGTACGTGCCATCTTGTAACGAGAAAAAATACGAGATGAAAAATGCGAGAAAATAAAAGAACACGAGATTCAGCCAAGTTCAAAGTTAAAATGAATGCTCGATCCGACGAGTCTGTTAATTTATAGTCCGGCGAACGCGAGCTCCTCGCTTCTCATTGGCCACATCGTTCTCCGTTCCCCTTCTCATTGGACGCAGGGTTTTTGTATTTAGAAATTAATAATATCGGGAAATTTTTTTTTACTTTTTTCGAAAATTTCTTTTCAATTTTTACAACCACTGAATGATTTTAAAAACTATTGATTGTTTTGCTGTTTTATGAAAGAATACTTATTAAAACACTTGTTTGAAAAAATTTTAAGCCTTTCACGACTCAATTAAAAAAAAAATATGTTTAATATATACTTCTATACTTTTTTTTTTTTTTTAGATTACACTTCGAATTAATCTGAAAAGTTAAGAGTTTTCTCTTAACACTGAAAATTATTATTTACTATGAAAATGTTTTAAAAGTACGATACTTATTATATCAATGTAAAATAAATATTATATTTTGGGTAAAAGATTAAACTACATATATTTACATTATTGATATCTTCAAGTGAAATTATTTACCTAAAATATTTTATTATTTTTATCATAATGTAATATACTGTACGGTATTTGAATTAAACAATTACACAATATATTTTTTATCAATGAAATAAAAAATTTTTTATTTTATTACATTTTTTAATATATGTATTAAGACCAACAACACTAAACCAAAAATAAAAGCGCGGGTCGATCGTTCTTGCGCATTCATTGGTCGGCTCGCTCGGTTGCTCGCGCGTATATATAAACCGCACTTTTCTGATCGCTCTTATTATTTCATCAACTTTCGGTGAGACAGTGTTTCGATTACCTTAGTATTTTTTTGACCATTGTTTTGCAATGCCGCCCAAAGCAACCGGAAAGGCCGTCAAAAAGGCCGGAAAGGCTCAGAAAAACATTTCCAAGGGAGACAAAAAGAAGAAAAGGAGGAGGAAGGAAAGTTATGCCATTTACATCTACAAAGTTCTCAAGCAAGTTCATCCCGACACTGGAATTTCGAGCAAAGCCATGAGCATCATGAACTCTTTCGTAAACGATATTTTCGAAAGAATCGCTGCTGAAGCTTCGAGATTATCTCACTACAACAAGAGATCGACCATCACTAGTCGGGAAATTCAAACGGCTGTTCGTCTCTTATTGCCGGGAGAATTGGCAAAACACGCCGTGAGTGAAGGAACCAAAGCCGTTACCAAATACACAAGCTCCAAATAAATTTTTTCTTTGACGACGACTACAACAAATTCAAACGATTCCAATCGGCCCTTTTCAGGGCCAACAATTTGTCAACACGTTCATATGAAAAAGCTCTTGTTAATTTTTCTATCATTAATACATACTTTTTATTTTGCCATCTAAAAAACACTTGTAGTCCCGTTTTACTAATTTTCTTTTTAATTTAAAAGAAAAAATTAAGCATTGGATTGTCTCGGAATTTTTTTCTTTATTATCATCTATTGGAGACTATTTTTTTTTTTATTCTACCTGAACGATATCCATAGTGAATCAATAAGATAGTGCGGGCATCGAAATTTTTTTTTGTATCAACGCACAAGACGCCTTTATTATATATAACAAGATTTTTTTCTTTTTTTATTTTCCGATCAAATAATTTTCATTTGAATTTGATGGAAGAGACACGCAAGTAGATCAGCAGGTCCGATTCCCTAAATTTTCTTTTGCGACCAAAATACAATAAAAGGGATTAAGATGATGATGCTTTTGTTTTAGGATGTTTTTAATTAATTGAGTTAAGCTTTATCTTGTATGAACGTGTTTTCTGTTTTGTGGCCCTTAAAAGGGCCGTTTGATATAAGACATGTATTTCTTTTCTTTTTTACTTTTTCTTCGTTGGAGTCGCTTTTTTTGCGGTTTTGGGTTTTGCCGCCGCCGCAGCCTGAGTGACTTTTTTCGGTTTCGGAGCTTTGGGCTTTTTCGTCGGAGCTTTCTTCACCTTTTTCGTTTTCGACGGAGCTGCGGATTTTGCTGGTTTTTCTTTGGCCGGAGCTTTTTTCGGCACGCTGCTCGCGCTCTTTTTCACCGCCGTTTTCTTCGCCGGAGTCGGTTTGGCTTTTTTTGCTTTCGGTTCAGCAGATTTTGCTTTGGGTGCAGCTGCCTTGGCGGGTTGTGCCTTCTTTTTCGATGGAGCTTTTTCCGCCGAAGGAGGAAGTTTGAACGATCCGGACGCTCCTTTGCCCTTCGTTTGAACGAGCGATCCCGACGTCACTGCAGATTTCAAATACTTTCTGATGAACGGTGCCAATTTTTCCGCGTCCACCTTATAATTTGCTCCGATGTACTTTTTGATGGCCTGGAGAGACGAACCTCCGCGTTCCTTTAAGTTTTTGATTGCTGCCGTCACCATGTCCGCCGTTTTTGGATGACTTGGTTTGGCTTTGGCTTTTTTGGCGGCTCCCGCCGCGGCCGCCGATCCGGACGATTTTCCCTTGGCCGCCTTCTTCGGCGTTGATGCTGCAGGAGCTGGAGCGGTCGCAACTTCGGTTTCGGACATTTTTATTTTTTCTTTTTATTTATACGAAAAAAACGAGCGATCCGAAATACTAAATACTAATACCGATGATGAAATAATAATATATAGATAAGTAATAATAATTAAAATAAATTACAATTCAAACTCGAGAATTCGACGAAACGAGAGAGAACTGAAAATTACAAATGAACTTCGCTATCGGCTGCGATATGACGCGGTTCGTACACGCGGACGCAATAGACGTCGATCGTCTCCGAGTCGAAAATGTGTGTTTTTACCTTAATCACTTGTTCGACGTTCTATTTCTAAATTCGAATTTTTCACCATTCGAATAATCGAATCCCGAGTTTTTTTTCTTTAAAACTCGTACTCGAATGTTTGATTTTCCAACTGAACGAAAAACGATTTTCCAAACCGTCCGGAAGTGGAAAATATAAGGGAATCTTTATTGACCTCAATGCGCAAAATTCGAGTTGCTTGTGTTCGACGACCAAATTTAGGGGAAAATAATTTTTTTTAAAGTTATTTTTTCCAATTTTACGTTCGATGAGGATATAAACTATTATTTGAAATAAAAATATTTCCAAATTCAACGACGAATGACTCCAAAACGACCCTGCAAACTTTGACTCTCCGAACAGTTTAGAGTCTCGAGTTCTATAGACGTTGACTCGACTGTTCAGGTTAGAAAATTTTAATTTATTAAAATTGTATAAAAATATTTTTTTGGGAAACCAATTTATTTGACAACTGAATAATTTTCGAAGGTTCTATTTAAAAAAAAAAAAAAAAAATTAATATTAAAATAAGGAAAAGTAAAATAGTTTTTAAAAAATTTCTCTTCGGGCTAAGATTCGAGCTTTCTTATTCTCACTTTTCATCGTTTTTTCGTTTAAATTATATTCTAATTCTTAATGACGTTTTTTTTGTTTCATATTTCGGGTTTTAATAAGCGATAATTGACTTGAAAAAAAATACATTAAAAATTAGTGAATTTTGCTTAAGGTTTATTCTGAGTTATCGTCTCTTTAAATTATTGAGTTTTTAATTTTTATCATAGGTACAAAAAATTGCCAAACTTTATGTAAACATTTTTCCATTGAGAAAAAACGCGTTCGTTTAACGAATTCAAAAAAAAAAAAATTTTCACTTTTTTCGTGTCTTTTATATATGTAGTACGGTAACCGTTTCCTTGAATTTCGTTAAAAACTTATCATTCGCGTTTTACGTAACCTTTTTTAAAAGGCAGTTGATAATAATTTTTTTTTCTTCCAAAATCTGTTTTTTTTTTTTTTTTTCCGTAGGTCAATATTAAACGCCAAAAAATGTTTGAAACGACTGCATTTTAAAAAAATCATTTAAAACGGAATAAGAGAAAAAAAATATATACATGGGATAAAATAAAAATCATAGGCATTTAAAAAGGAACTTGCGGAAAAAGTTGCACTCCTGTGTATTTATACGAAATATTAGATATATCGAATATTAGTAATCTTAATTACGTATCATATATTACACGTAAAGGAAAATCAATGATTTTTGCACACTATATAAAAGTAGTAATATTTAAAATTGTGTACAATTTAAATTTTTAAACTCGTTACTTTCTTTTTTTCTTTAATGAACTTAATACATTAGTGTAAAACTTTTGATGAAATTTATTTTAAATTTGGATAACCGGTAAAAAATTATTGTGGTAGTTATTAAAAAAACCCGTCACCCTTAACGGAAATTGATTTATTCGAATTCATCCCCGAAATAAATTGTAATCAGTTAATGAGAAATATCTATCGGATTGTGTCGTTGCAGTTTTGCGGGAAAAGCATGCAGAGACGGACATTCAATACATTGTTATACGCATTTCGATTTACGAAATTTATTCAATTAAAGGATTGTGAGCAACTTCAGTATCGTACGTGTCGTGTTTTTTTGGCCCTGAAAAGGGCCGTTTTGATTAAATTGACTTGCGAGAGAATAAAAAAGCAAATTAACCTCCGAAACCGTAGAGGGTTCTGCCCTGTCGTTTTAATGCGTACACGACATCCATGGCGGTTACGGTTTTTCTCTTGGCGTGCTCGGTGTAAGTGACAGCGTCACGAATCACGTTTTCCAAAAATACTTTGAGCACTCCTCGAGTTTCCTCGTATATCAAACCCGATATACGTTTCACTCCCCCACGACGAGCCAACCGACGAATGGCGGGTTTAGTGATACCCTGAATGTTGTCTCTCAAAACTTTACGATGACGTTTAGCGCCACCTTTTCCCAAACCCTTGCCTCCTTTACCTCTGCCAGTCATGTTTGCAAAGCTATCAAATGGATATGTAAAACTAACGCACGAACAGCAACTGAAATCAAAAGCAATTGATGACGACACGAGAATCACCCCACTATTTAAATACAATCGCGTTCACGAAAAAATCATGCGTCCAATGAAAAGCTTAACGGGGAACGATGTGGCCAATGAGAAGCGAGGAGCTCGCGTTCGCCGGACTATAAAATAACAGACTCGTCGAATCGAGCATTCATATTAACTTTGGACTTGGCTGATTCTTGTGTTCTTTTGTTTTCTCGTTTTTTATTCTCGTTACAAGATGGCTCGTACCAAGCAAACGGCGCGTAAGTCGACGGGAGGTAAGGCTCCCCGTAAGCAACTGGCGACCAAAGCCGCCAGGAAAAGTGCTCCGGCCACGGGAGGAGTCAAAAAGCCTCACCGTTACCGTCCGGGAACCGTAGCTCTTCGTGAGATCAGACGTTACCAGAAGAGCACGGAATTGCTCATAAGAAAATTACCGTTTCAACGTCTCGTGAGAGAAATCGCTCAGGATTTCAAGACCGATCTTAGATTTCAGAGTTCGGCCGTGATGGCTTTGCAGGAGGCGAGCGAGGCTTATCTGGTCGGATTATTCGAAGACACAAACTTGTGCGCCATTCACGCCAAGCGTGTCACCATAATGCCCAAAGACATTCAACTCGCTCGGAGAATCAGAGGAGAGAGAGCTTGAAGAGTTTTTGGTTTTTTATTCGTTACGAAAAACGGCCCTTTTCAGGGCCAAAATATTTTACGCGTTTAACGTGTGGCTAAATGCTCGATCATGTTTTTTAATTTTCCCTATTATCAACTTTTGGTTCTCCACTCTTTTTTTTGTTGTGCTGTGTAAGTACAGCACCCACAAGAAAAGACACAAAAAAAAATAATAATAATAATAAGGACGATAAAAAAAGGTATTTTTTTCTTACAAATAAAAAATTTACAAAATTTTTTTTCCCCCCACAATTACTTTAATTATCTTGAAATAATAAAAAAATAATTATAATTATTATTAATTAGAATTTGCAAACTGATGTAAATATTGTTCTTCTAAAATTTGCAATTTTCCAGGTATAATTAATGAATGTAAAGGTTTTCCTAAATCAACTTTTTCCATTTCTTTTAATGAACAAAAAATTATTTTTTGATCAGATGAACCTATTCTAGCCAAGCCTACACATTTTGTTTCTTCATCCAAGCAATGACCTGGAAATTTTTTGAAATTTAAGTATAATAATAATACATTATATATATATATAAATTGATATTTTAATTTTAAACAATTATATAACCAAAATAAAACAATAAGAATAATAAATTAAAAATATTAATTTACTACTCTTGGAAAGGATAAATATTTAAAAAATTTTTCTTACCTTGTTCGCCATTTGAAAAATTATTTAAAATTTGTAATAATTGTGTTGCTGCAGTATTGACCGTCATAAACATTGGAGGCATGTATTCTTTTTTTTTTTTCATTATACTTTCCAAAGTAGGTTCTTTTACTTTAATATCTAATAGGCACAATGTATGAAGTCCTCTCAATCTGTTGGATAATATTTTTTCAAAAAAACTATCAGGTTTCCACGTGGAAGTCCAAAAAGGTATGGATATTATTTCGCCTAAAAGAAAAAAAATTTTTTCAATCACCCGAAAAACGACCAAATTTTCAATGAGTCAATTATGAATAAATTTCATACCAAAAGAATACAGCTGCAGTCCACAACATCCGACAGCATTAATAATGGATGCATTGTGAATTATTTGATAGGGAATATTTTTCTCTTTGGCTCTTAAAATGATATCTGTATGAGTTGTAGCTCCGAATGGATCTCCTATCACTAGAAGTGCTATTTCTTTTTCTTTTGCATTGCATAAAATTTCATCAGCATTTTGTTCGACTAAATCTCTATCAGCCAATGTTATTTCTTTTTCATAAAAATTTTCCTATAAATAATAATAATAATAATTTTAATGCATATTTATTTTACTTTTTTTAATTATTATTATTACTTATATATATGATTCGGTTAAAAAATTTAACATTTCAAAATTTTATGTAATATTTTCTTATAAATAAATAATTTAACATTAATAACACAAAATACAAATTTATGATAAGAAATATAAAAATTTATTAAAAATATTAAATATTAAAAAAAAAAAAAAAAATTTATTTTAAGGCATTACAATACAGTAACCTATTATATATACTTTTTATGAGTGCTCCAAACTTTTATTAAACATCATTTTCTTTTCGAATATAAATTATTATTATTATTATTATTAATTTACCAATTCTTCCTTATTAACATGTAATATAGACGTGTAATTTTCTAAAAAAATTTGATCGCATTTTTTAACTATTTCTAATCCTTTAACGGTTATATCTTTAACATCACTTAATCCTAATCCAATGATGTAAAACATGTTTCGAGTTGAAAATGTAAACATAACTGTCGTGGCAGCAACGAAACGTTTTTTTTAAACCCGGATGTAAACAATCGGAATAGTAAACAAACAAAACAATATGAAAAAAAAAAAAAAAAAATTTTTTTTCAATTTTTTTTTTAAATTTTATAATAGAAATTAATTTAAATTGTATAAATTTATTAATAATGATTAATTAACGATTAATTAAATTATTATTATTATTTACAATAATGTGTAAAAAGAAAAAGTTACAATAAATATATATATATATAACCGATTTTAAGCAATGTAATAATGATAATGATGATAATAAATAAATTTATTTCGTTGATTTTATACATTAGATGTAGTAATAATATAAATTAATAATAATAATAATAATAATATTTCATCTCGATAAAAAAAAATTATTCATCCATCCTTTTCTTTATTTTATATGGAAAAATTGAGCAAAAACTCATTCGTACCTTATTCATTGTTTTTTTTTTTTTTTTTAATAAATTATCTATTAAAATACATTTAAAATGTGATTAATAAATCATTTTGAAAAATTACAAAATAAATAAGTAATAAATATTAGTAATGTATTATTATTATTATTATTATTATTTTTTTTAAATTTCCTGTACAATTTTAAATTAGAGTTTTCAACATTAAAATCACATTTTTTTTTGAAAAAAAATGGATAATTATTGGTAAAATAATAGAAACTTTATATAGATCGTGATAATTTAAATAAACAAACAAACAAACGAACAAACAAACAAACACCATTAAATATTTAGGCCGTTTTCATTTTTTTTTTTTTTTTAGAATAAATAAATTCGTTTTTGTTCATTTATCGATGTCGATGAATCTATTATAAACCTTTTTTTTTTTTTTTTTTTTTTTTGCGATTTCGTTTTAAAACTTTTCAAAACCTACCGAACCTATTAATCCGAGTCCCTATTTTTTTATTTTATTTTAGAAAAAACTGGACTCTCGGGTTCTGGTGATCGAAAACTGAATTTTTTTGATGCTTGCGGCGATTGTTTGTCGGATGAACGCGTGTCGGAACCTTTGCAAAACAAAAACAAAAAAAAAATTATTATTATTATTATTTTCGTTATTAAATTTTGCGTTATTAAAAATTAAATGCGTTTTTAAATCTCCTTACTTTTGCTACTATCGATGGATCGCGATGAAAGGGGTTGATTTGATCGTGGAGGTGGCGGAGGTAATCCGGGAGAATAAATTGCACCAATAAATTCTTCAAAACTTTGTGGATCTTTATGATTGGAAATAACTCCGGATAAAGATCTAAAACGCTCTTCGTAACTTTACAAAAAAAAAAAAAAAAAAAAATTTTTTTTACATCATTGATCGTTCTCTCTCATCGTAAAATTCAATTTTCAATTGATGACCGACACTTACAACGATTGATAATGTGGTAAAATCCTTCTTTTGGCTCTGGATGCTGATAAAGCAGCAGCTCTCACTAAACCCGCGACTGCTTGCCCTTCGACAATGGCTTCGTTCCATAATGGTCCAAAAAAAGGCATCTATCAATCAATCAATCAATCAATCATATTGAGATATGACTCAAAGACAAAAAAAAAAAAAAATGAATTTGACTTACTTCAGCTTTAGTATCGATCGTGACGCGATACAAACTATCGGGAAGCGGATATACAACGATTAATACGTCACAAAATTCCGTAGGGAGTGAAGACCTCCTGTAATCTCTCGTATGTTCACTCCACACTATGTGTACTTCGTCGTTACCCAAATGTCTCATCTATTCCAATACATTATTATTATTATTATTATTTGTCTTTTTGACAATGAATATGTACTACTAATACTACCTTTTGAAGTAAAGCTTCTTCGGAGTCGGAAGGCATTCTCGTGGCAACGTGAAAAAGAGCTTCGACAAAAGCAGAGGCGTAATAAGGAGCGGTATCACCGCAACCACTTCCTAAACCTCCGTTAAATCCCGTGTGTGAAGCTAATTCAACTTCCCAAGCTAAACCAGCCACAAATTGTTCGTATGCCTGGCACCCGAAAAAAAAAAAAAAAAAAAATCAATGTAAAATGTAAATATTTTTTTTTTTTTTTTTTGTAAAAATGAATACTCACTTGCGAACCACCCTTGTTTGAAAGAATGGACACTTTGTCTTCTTGACCGGAAGCAACGTATATAACGGCAACTTTATGCGTTTCCCTACCCCTCTGAGTGTCCAAATTTCTTAATTCCCGAAGCAACCTTTCCGAACGAGCTAATAATTGTATTTGTGACCTCCTTTCCCAACCTGCAAGACCAAGCTGAGAAAAAAGCTGTCTGCAATGTTGAAAAGGAGCATTACAACTTTCGGGGGGTTGTACTGGAGGCACGCAAGGTTTCATGGGCTCCCTTAATGGAAAAGAAAAAATAATATAATTTTTTTTTTTTTTTATATAAATTATTTTTAAATAAATTTTAAATACTCACGAGTATTGTTTGTAATCAATTTCTAAATTTTTTTGAGCCAGAATTGCCGAAATGACTTCCGCTTCCGTTTGTTTGCTAAATGGAAACGGAGTAGGACCCGGTTCGCTCAAATCTTGATCGGGAATTTCCAAACATTCAGGACTCGTGTGTCCAATGTATCTACCAATAAAAAAAGAGTAAATAAATATACATTTGAAAAAAAAAAGGTATAACTATTTTGAATGGAAAACATACCTTAATAAATCGTGTAGATTATCCATGTCTGGTGCTGCGTTTTGAAACGTTGGTAAAACATGAGCTGGCCTGTGTCTTAGAGTTCCACGAGGTGGTATGGATGCCATCAACATTGACATGGGCGGTTCGTCATTTTTTGCTTTAAAAATTTTTTTAATTATTTTAAAAAATTATTTATAAAAAATCATATTTACATCAAATTTACAAAATTAATTACATCTTAAAGGTCTAATAGCATTCTTTGGAGTTTTCCGTAAGTTTGGAAGATCTTGTGGACTGCAATAAAGAGCACTGGCATCCCAAGAAGCTTTATTTGCCAAGTCTCTGAGAAGTACTCTGGCCTGGAAAGGTGCGGTGACTAATCCAGCTGTAAACCCACCGCCGGGAGCAGGAAGATGCTCAACTTCAATCATTGACATCAAAGAATTTCGTACCATCATAAACTAAATAAAAAAAAAAAAAATACTCAACATGTACTCCGACTCTAATTATTAATAAAAAAAAATTAAACTACTCACTTGAATGTTGGGAGCGTAGAAAAGTTTTGTTGACAACTCGGAACCTAACGAAGGAACATCGTCATGCTCTTGCACGAGAGAACTTAATCGAGCAGCACCTAATCCCATGGGAAAATGCCCTAAATGACTCACTAAATGCATTAATATTGCTCTAAAAAAAAAAAAAAAAAAAAACAATTTTTATTGGCAAAAAGCTAAAAAGCAATACTTATTAATTGGTATAAATTTTATTACCTGCAGGCAAGAGAAGACGATGTATTTTTATCAAGACTTAAATGATTCGGCTTTCGAAATGCTTTCATATCATCTATTTTTATACTATTTTCCCATTCTGACAATATTTCTTTTGAAAAATCTGGTGGAATAGTATTCACGGAATTCGCACCTTGAGATAATTCATTTAAAACCTGATTTTACATAAAAAAAAAAAAAAATAATTTTTACAAAAAAAAAAATTAAACATTATAAAAAACATTAAATAATAAAACGAACCGTAAAAATTGTTAACAGAAGAGGTTGAGGAACGTTTTCGGATAATAAAAGTGGAATGGGATATCTCATGGTCCATTCGCCCAAAGTTAGGGCTAAAACAGGACCCAATGATCCAGCATTCGAACCTAAACCTCCAAGTACGTGAGCGAGGAATCTTACAACTTTTGCCGGTATTCGTGGAAATTTTTTAATTAAAGCTTCCATATGATCAGATAATGCGAATAATAAATCACAGGCCACAAAACTCACGGGCTTTTGCTTAAACTAAAAAATGAGATTGATTGATTAATTAATTCAATTAAATTAATATTTAAAAACGAATATTTTTAAAAAGTATTTAAACAACCTGCAACGCCAAAAGAATTAGATCAAAAGCTTGTTCTACTGATGAGTGAGGAGACGGTCCCAACAACTCCGTATAGGCAAATACGGATAACGCGGACAAGGCAGTGCATCTGGCCACACCCGTAGGTTCTCTTTTAGCACACCTTAATAACGATGCTAAAACCTAAGAGAAACATTTTGTAAAATTTACAAATTGACGTTGAAAAAAATATATGTAATGTAAACTACGTACGTGATCTTTTGCTCCGGCAAATTTTAAAATGCTTAAAGATGAATTCCTGGGATCGAGAGAAGGTGCTTGGGAAACCATATACGGTAAGTTAATTACTGAGCCTAAAAGGCCAGCAGCTTCAATTCTCGGAGCCTAATTAAAATAAATCAAAAGTAATTATTGAATATGAAAAAAAAAAAACAAGAACCTTTTAAAATGTTTACCTGCAAGTCGGATGATTCCAAGACTGCATTGGATGCCGAAATAAGATCCAGTAAAAGTAAAGAGTAACCCGGTAACTGACGAGACAAAAATCTAGGACCCAAACATTTTAAAACCGTCCACACAATCAAAGGATGAGGTCCGGACAATCCTGAATGCAAAGACCGATAAAGATGTGCTAAAAATGATTGAGAAAGAGTCCATAATTCTGCACCTAAAGTCATTCGACATAACAGGCGGTAAGCACTGAGCTTTCCTCGTTGATAATTCTCTGGCAATTGTAAAGCCTATAATAATATAAAAAAAAACTTTTGAAAAAAATTTTTTTAAGTTTTCAATAACTTATTTGTATATTCATGACCGACCTCGAAACACCAAGGAGCAAATAAAGTTAATGGAGGAGTCAAAACGGGAGGAGGAGGCGTTGTTCCTTCTTCCGGCACACCTTGATTCGCACGTATTTTAGCTAAAGTATCCCATAGATCGATCAAATGATCAAAAACTTGGGCATGGAGAGAAGGATCCTGTATTTTATTAATATTTCCTAAAGCCCCTAACATTCTTTTCCAGAGTACGACAGCCACATCAGGTAGCCAACCTGTAATGGTTCCCCCCGCCATGACGCTCCGCCCTTCGTTGCCATTACATTCTGTAAATTTATTCACCGTGAAAAATATGCGTAAAAATTTTTAAGCGTTGAAAAAAAAATTAATAAGTAAATAACCTGGACTCGAAGAATCCGTTGTAACAAAATCTAAAGGCATTGGAGAATCTTTGATCGAACTCGTTTCAACTCCAGATGAAGGTGCTGGAGAAGGAGAACGAGTAACAATGGGACTGTCTTCGTGCCTTAAAGAATCGGCACTTCGCCATTTTCTTAACCACGGTTGTTTTATGGTCGTAGAAGGAAAACTAGCTCCCCTTAATAATTTATTAACCTCAGATTCGACCGACACCGGTAAAACTTTATTTAAAAATAAAAAATAAAAATAAATAAATAGATGAAACATGGAAAGAAACTACCATTTTCCTTTTTTTTTTTTTTTTTTTTTAATAAACTTACTTGGAATGATTATATTACTTTTATTTGTACTTTGACTTTGCCGCTTTAGTTGCTTGCGTCCGACATTTGTCAGATTTCCTTCACTCGAACTCCTCACAACGGTTGTCACCTGAGATTGATAATCGCTAAGACTGTCTACTCTCTTTCGAACCGAACAAAATTGAAATGATCCGCTCGTATCTTGAAATATAATATAAATTCATTTGATTTTTTTTTTTTTGCTTGGTTATCGGCGTAATTAAAAAAAAAGAATTTTCAAACGTGATAATTACCTGGAGTGGTCGAAGTTTCAGGTAAAGAACTTTGTTGATTTTTCAATAACTTCGTACTTCCTTTTCTTCCGGGAAAAGGTTTAGGTCCATCCGGCTGAGTGCTCTTTATTCCTCGTCGTTTTTTAGCTTGCTGTTCGGATAATCTATCCAAAGGAAGATCTGTTAAATCCAAACCGTATACGTGTCTCGCCAAAACCCTCGTAAGAGTTTCTAATGTTTTCTAATAAAAAAAAAATTAATATTGTTAACATTACGTAAAACATTTATTCTTTTTTTTTTTTTTTTAAACCAAATATACTACTTACAGCCCATTCTTTAATGAGTTCTTCCCATTGCGTCAAAGAAGTTAAAAGAGACAAAAATTCATCCCAGAGAGCAGTGGAAATTATCACGTTTAAATTTGCCTTGATCCAAGTAACAATCAGAGTCTAAAATTTAAAAGGATATATTCTCTTTTAACAATTTATATATTAATTTAAACAATTATTATATATAAATAAAAAAAATGTTTTCAATTTACTTGAAATATTGCCTGAGCTAATTTACCACCTAATGTTTCCTCTTTTCGTTTAGGAACCGTTCTAGTCAATACCGATCTCGTTATATGGAGTAAAACTGTAAGAAGTTGCTCCCTGTAAACAATATTAATTTAAATAGAAAAATAAAAATTATATTTTTTGTTTAAAAAATAAATAAATAAATAAAGTACCAGGTTTTTAATTCCATTCTACTTTGCATAACCATATATCTATATATATTAAGTACTCTTTTACAAGTATCCACTTGTTCTTCCAATAAACTAGGATTTTTCACTTGGAGTAAAAAGACACTCGCCGCGTGGGTTACGAATAGTTGTAAAGTACTCTGAAAATAATTTAAAGATTATAAAATCTTTATGAAAAATGGAGAAGCCATTTGGACCTGAATTCGAATCGTATTAAAGTACCTGCAATCCAGCTCGCGTCAATAAGTAATCTTTATGAACTGCACTTAAATAAGAATCGTTTCGTAGTCTAACGCGTAATTCCGTTTCATTGCCATCTAAACTTTCTATGGGTTCTAAAATAAAAGGAGGTAGTTCAGGCACCTGAAACAAAAAAAGGAGGGGGGGGTATCAACAAAATCCCTTTACGGATAAAAAAAACAAATTTAAAAATAAAAAACAAATCCTACATTCATTTGTATCCAATCTTTGTAAACGGATATGGCTCTACGTATAGCATGAGCATGAGTAAATGGTAAAAGGAAAGCCTGATGATAAACTTCCAATACGAAGCAAACATTTTCTCTTGTACTGAAAAAAACTTCTTGGACGATTGTTCCCGTTTCGATTTCGGTTCCCGAATCCGTTAGCGAATGAAATGGAGTCAGTTGATCTGCATTCGGACTAGGTACTAAAGGCCCTTGATTAATACTCACTCGTCGAAAATCTCCAATTCCCGACGAATGTTCCGTGTCCGGAGTTATACTGTCGAATTTTTTTTTTTTTTTTATAAAAAATTAAGTTTTTTTTTTTTTTTATTTTTAAATTCACAATTAAAAAAAAAAAAAAAAAAAAAATATTGAACATTACCTGTTCGAGTGAGGTAAATTGTTTTGATCTTTTTTCGTTATATGAGTAAAACTGGCAACCCATTTAATAACTGCTACTCTGCAAGATAAAATGGGATCTTTTGAATCCACATCCACAACAGAATCCGTTGATCGTCTCAAATGCGGCAAATCTAAAAAAATAAAAAATTTTTTTTAAAAGCGATTATGAAAGAATAAGAAGAAGAATAAAAAAAATTTATTAAATTAAATTAAAGGTGTAAATATATAATACCTAATGATGGAGGATACAAATTAGTATGAGAATTCCAATATGGAAAAATGTGAGGTAAATAATATTTCTTAAATCTCTCCAATAAAAACGAAAAACTTTTATGGGATTTGCATAGTTTTTCCTTCCATTCAATTCGATTAACCTTAACAATTAAAAATAAGCTTGCATTAAAAGCGTGAAGTTAATTTAATATGCCTTTAAAGCAAAAAAAAATTACAGTTAAATTTATTGTATTAATTTTTTTTTTTTTCAGAAATTTTTTTTTTTTTAAATTGTTCTAATAAGCGAATAATAACTTACTTGAGATACCATGGCGTCAAGTAAAACATCAAGAAAATACCTCATCGGTTCATCTAATGGCTTTTCACCGCTTTGAGGGGGTAAAACAGGTTGAAAATCTCCAAGTGGACCTACATAAAGTATTTTCAATCAAACAGTTTTTTTTTTAAATTACTCGAAAACTCAAAAATAGTAGAGTAGTTACCAGGTGCAGAATCATGAAAAACTGAAGCAGTTGGTGAAACTTTAGTCGATGGTAATGGTGAAGAAGGAATTCCAAATCCCGGTTTGGGAGATGGAAAACCAGGTACAAGGGTTGCAAACACAGCATCAACTTCCTTTGGAGCATTTTCACCCAGTGCTTGATACCAAATTATAAAATACCTGTAATTTTAATTAAAAAAAAAAAATTTTCTCAATATAAAAAAAGGCACAATAAGAAAAAAAAACAAAAAAAAATTTTTTTTTTTTTTTTATTCATACCTTACTGCGTCCTTCCTGAGTTTCAAAGAATTTCCGGGATAAAGTAATTTGCATAGAGTTCTTAATAAAGCATGCTGTTGCCATCCTCGACCTAATAAATCCGGTAAGTTCAACAATAATTTTTCTAATATAATTAAAGCTGAATCAAGTTCTTCTCTATGTGCTTTGTGAACTGAAATTTTAATTATACAAAAATTAAATAATTACAATAATAATGATAATTACAGATGATGTAAATTAATAAGTACATGATAAGCAAATCTAATAATTTTAAAATGATTTAAATAAAATTGCAAGCGTTACAGAAAAAAAAAATGTCATTCGATGTTTTGTAATAATATTAATAAAACTATTCGTATAATAAAAACAAATCAGTTTAATATTTTTTTATTAAATTAAATAAGAAGAAACAAAAAAGCTTTTGAAGATAATTTAACTTGTTTTTCTTTTGTTTTTTTTGATACACGATTTCATTGCAGACGAATTTGTAAAATATTTTTTCGAAAAGAAAAGCAAAAGATATAAATTTCGATGTTATTTTGGTAAATTTAAAAATTAGTTTTAATAATAATGAAATAAACTTACCCAAGTGAAAAGTAAGATCTGGAAAATATAGTAGAAAAAAAATAAGTAAGTAATTAAAAGTAAGACTGGAGTAAAATTGGAAAAAGGTATCAATTCGATAATTGTTTCAGTAGAGTTTTTGAGTTTTAAAAAAAAAAATATTATAGAAATTTAAATAAATATCAAACACATTTGTAAAAAAATTTTATAATAATCAATTATAAAATCAACCTTTTTTTTGTAAAGTACAAATAAATTGATTAAATATTAGATATTAATCCAAGTTGGAAAACTTAAATAAACTTTAGACAGGAAGTTTTAAAATTCAACAATTGAATAATTACTCAAGCTTGAAGTTTAAAAGAAGGATTTAAAGTAATACAATAGTAAGAGAATAATGATTATTATTGATACCATAATCAATAATAATAATAATAATAATAATATTGAAATAGAGTTACTTATATCTAAAATATCAATTGTAAATAATTTAAAAAAATATTTTAAATATTTTTCTTACCTCTTTGCTTGCTGCTGGCTTCTGCAGCTGTAATAACATCACAGAGTAAGTAATAAATAAATGTGGAATGTGTTTCGAAAAATGTTGAAGCTTCTTCTCCCTCGACATGATCTAAATAATAAAAAACGAAGGCAGCAATTAAATTTCGATTCAACTTTTTTTTTTTTTTTTTTTTTTAAATTTTCTTAATCATTATTAAAATATTTAGGTAAATCAATATTTATTTTATTAATTAATGTAAAATGTAAATTTGATATTTTGATCAAACAAAAAAAATTATAAGCATGTTATGTAAATTACAAAAAAAAAAAAAAATTGCACAAAAACCTTGGTGGTAAAAAAAAAAAAAAACTGATAAAGAAAATCTGAAAGTATTTTTTTATTTTTAAAGGATTATGACTAATTAATATAAAATTATATTTAAAAAAAAAAAATAAATAAAAATTCGTAACAAAAAAAAATTAAATTTTGTTAAAAATAAATAAAATAAATAAAAATAATCTGGTATCGAATGTAATAAATAAGCCAGCTCACCTATGACGATCCTTAGGTGTTTCAAACGAGTTGCTGTATCTTTTTTAGAATCTAAAAATTTTTGTGTTGATTTTTTAACATCTGCATGTGATTTTTTACTGAACATTTTTTTTCTTTTTATTACGGTTTTTTTTTTTTTTTAACGATCTACATATCTATTATTTAATTAAAAATAAAAACTAAAAACTAAAAAAAAAAAAAAAAAAAAATTAATAATTGAATAATTTAAAACACTGTACGACAGACATTTTGTGTTGACACTTGCTCAATACTTTAACTGATTCCACCCACATTTTAACGCTACCAACTTAAAATTCGTAAAACGAAATATCATAGAGTAAGAAGAAAAATGGCGGGTTTTTTTTTTTTTAAAAACAAATTTATTTTCTTTCTACCGTTATTTTCCAAATATAAAGAATTTTCTTTTAAATATAATTGATCGGATAATAGTTTACTTAAAATGTCCACTTAAAAAACCACTTATGTTTGATTAAATTGACTTTTCCATTAGCGGGGAAATTAAATCCTTTTGTTAAATTTATGTATTATTCAATAAAAATAAAAAAAAAATTACCGTTATTATTCGCGATAGGCTCAAACGCGCATTGAAAAAATTTTTATAACGGACAAAATTTATCAATAATTAATTGTTACGTTAAAATACGTAAGGAAAATAAATAAAATTTTATTGATTTTAACCTAAAATAAAATTTGTTTTAGTCGTTTTTTATTTGAGTTGTATTGTTGAGTTGATTTTATTAAATCATTTCCCCTCAATTTAATAACATTTACATTTTTTTATAATGGTAAAATTTTAATAAAAAAAAAGCAAAATTACAGGTAACAAAATGATGTTATTATTATTATTATTATTATTTTCTTAATGGTTTATTTCATAAAAATACAGTCATCACATTTCACAGCTAACAAGATTTTACTTTTTTTTTTTTTTTTTTTTTTTAATTATGAATAAAACTTTATTTATTTTTTTTATTTTTACAAAGAATTTCTTTTCACCTTTCACCTTTTGATATAGTTATAAAAGTACATTTAAAAATTATTTAATTTTAATATTTTGATCTGATGGATACACAAAATAAAATTATTATTATATTATATCATCTGTCTGTGGCTAGCTAAATTTTTTTTTTTTTTTTGTTTCGTGCTTTAAAAAAAGAAAATCGTTTAAAATTTTTTTATGTCGAAGGTGAAAGAAAAACATTGTATCATTTTTTTTTGTTTTTAAAAAATAAAATAATTTCCTATTTCGTTTTATATTATTTTTCATACGCAACTTTCGGGTCCAGGTATTGAACCTAATGAATTATCCCTTTGCTCCAATTCGCCATTAACGGAAGTTTTTGTTGTGGGAGTTTTGCTTTGATTACGATTAGAACGTGTTAAAGTTGTCGCTTCTGAAGGAGAAGCAGAAGTAGGAGGAGGAGGAGGAGGAGGATTTTGTCTTGAACCTCCTGGAAACATGATTCCGTCAACGTTTTGATAGGCGGCTAATGGAGAATTTCTCGACACGACATTTTTTTTATTTTGTCTTAGAGTACCGTCGGATTTAACAGATAAATTTGAATTCAATTCTGATGAAAATGAACTCACCTATAAAAGAAAATAAATAAATTACACACGGAATTAAAAAAAAAAAAGGTTTTCGAAATTAAAAAAAAAAAAACGTTGGGGGTGAATACTCACGTGACTAGAAGAAATCGATGGATTTCTATTGCAGTCTTCAATATCTGTTTGATTTCTATTGAAAAAATTGTCGTCCGGCCTTTTAGGTGAGTAGTCAACCGAGACCACGTCTGCCGTACCTTAAAATTAAAAATTTTATTTAAAAAAAATTCAAATTTCATAATTTTCCTAAAGGAATAAGTTTCGAATAACTGAAACTTTTTGACATGTATACTTTTCTTTTTTTTTTTTTTTTTTACCTCTCGGGGCATTAAGAATATCAGGTTGCCTTTCTTGATGATCAGGTTTACAGTCCGCAGGCGTTTTTAACATATAAGAAACAACATAACGCCTATCACTGTCATTAATTTCTAATAAAGAATTTTTTTGTTTAGAAACATCGGATGTAGACCGAGGATAGCCACTGTTCGATTGTCTTCTTTTTCGAGCCGTTAACACGATTATGAATAAAATAGCTAAGCTGATCACTATTGCTAATCCGCACAGTAACGCAGTTAAGGGTACGGCGGTGAGACCCGATGTAGAGCCCAAAACGGATTCCGTCCGTTTTTCCGCATCTTTTAACGCAATATCTTCAAGCACGAATGCTTCGCTTCGACCCTTTTGATTTTGGGCGTAAAGGACGACGTGAAGCATGGGCGTGTATGCCGATGTGGGTAACAAATCAGAAAGATCTATCCGAAACGTTGGCACGTCTGAAGATAAATTCAATCGAAGTCTCATCGTTCGAGATTCGTAGGCTTCCAACACGAAATGCTGTGTCATGCCTCCATCGTAACCAGGAATGCATTCGACTTCGAGAACGTCCTGTGTGATATTCGAGGCCGTTTTGAGAGAACAATTTCTCAACGCTCCGGGATATGCTGCTGGAACAACTTGAAAAACGCAGGGTTCGGATTGACGTCCAATATTATTTCTACCCCAACAAGTCAATGTTCCGTAGTCTCTTTCGATTAGGGGAGTGTACATTAATTGACTCGTGCTTCCGTTGGCCGTACCGAAAGTCGTAGGGGCTGCTTCAATATTTTCTCCGCTGTTATTGAATTGCCAAACGAAATTCACATCGGTTGGATCTGCACTCACTTGACATCGAACCTTAACAGCTTCGTCTAGGGACGCTCCGACAATGACAACATCTTCGCTTACACAAACTGGCGCATCTAAAAAAAAAAAATTTATTTAAAATTCAATTCGGAAAATTGTAATAAATATTAAAAAAAAAAATAAATAAAAAAGTGCAACAAAAACAAAAAGATATAAACTAGGTTAACGATCTGCGACAGAAAAGATTGGTATAGTAGTAGTAGTAGTAGTAGTAGTAAATTTCTAAGAACACTAAATCAACCGATGCAAAAAGTTTACTTAAATTGGTCCCCCTAAACTCAAAATCCAAGTTTTAAAACGATTTCTAAACGACTTCAATAAATTACACAAAAAAGAAAGAGA
This sequence comes from Pediculus humanus corporis, assembly GCF_000006295.1. NCBI lineage: Eukaryota > Metazoa > Arthropoda > Insecta > Psocodea > Pediculidae > Pediculus > Pediculus humanus. The sequence continues at coordinate 294,385 of NW_002986993.1, forward strand.
AAGAGAGAGAGAGAGTAAGTAAGAAATATGGAAAAGGAAACGATAGAAAGAGAGAGAGAGAAAGGAGAGTTAAAGATTTTAAAAACTTTTAAAAACTCATGGTGGTAAAATCATTTGAAACCCTCAAAACAAAAGAATTTCGTTTACATAGTTATGTACATATATATATTTATTACTTTTATTCGTTTTAATCGTTTCACATTATAATATATCTCAATAATATAAATAATACCCTTTTTTTTGGGGAGGGGGAGGGGATTAAAAAAGACGATCACGTAAGATTTTTTTTTTAAATCGATGACCGAATTTTTTTATTGTTTAATAAATTTACCACGTGGGTACTTGAGTTGATGATGAAAATTTTAGCATTTTCCGGCCGCCCTGCATTTATAAGGTATTATTATTATTATTAAGCAGATTAAAAACAGATTTTAACTTTACGAACAAACTTTAATTATTAAAGTTTTTAAATGTGATATATATATATGAAACTCTGATGGTAAATGACATTTTCCAATCTTTTTCAAAAAGATTTCACAGTTAAATATAAAACGTTATATTAAATACCCCGTGTATTTATTTTTTTCCCTTTTCGAAAATAAAAAATTTGATTTAAAAGACAATAATAATAATAATAATAATTTTTATTGGAAAATCTAGGTACGTTATATAAAAAAAAAAAAAAAAACGATGAAAGTAATAATAAATGTTTTTCACATCATAACCAAGTGAAATTTATGTGTAGATGAATGCCAGACGTGTATATCAAAGTCACGCTAAGATGCATGACAAGAAACTATTTCGACAAAAGAGAGAGAGAGAGAGAGTGAAAAAAGGCGGCGAAAGCGGGAGCTTTCAAAAAAAAAAAAAAAAAAAAAAAACAGCAGTTGGGAAATGTTGAAATTTATCCTTCCTTATTCCCCCCACCCAATCCACAATAAATAAATAAATAAATAGTTTACTATATACCAATTTTCCCTTAACTTTTACCGCAGATATTAAACATTATGTTATTTATTAAATTCGATATAACAAAACAAATATAAAGATTGTTAAGAAAAAAGTTAAAAAAAAAAGTTAAGAAAAAAAAATATATAATATATATATATATATTTTTCAAAACCTTATGGATTTTATTATTAAAACTTATTTTAAAGTAATTATTTGAAACATTAAGACCAGATTGAAAGCGTTCAGGTATATAAAAAAATAACGTAGAGAGAGAGAGAGAGAGAGAGAGAAAATGAGAGAGAGAGAGAGGGAGATAAATGAAAAGAATGCAATCATTAAAACATTTTGGGTTCTTAAAACAATAGCGTTAAGGGTGAAACAATAAGGAAGTAAGAACAATAGAATATAAACTATCCATCATTATGAATCTTTCATTAGGATCCTCAAAATTCGATTGTAGAAAGAGAAAATAAATTAGGGATTGAGTTGGTGGTGGTTGAAGGGGAGTGAGGGGTGTATAGGAAATGATAAAGAGTCGTGGAAACCAGCCAAAAAGAAAAAAAAAATTTTCTTCTTCTTCTTCTACATATTTTGGGTTCTTTTTGTTTTAAGAGCCTAAGAAGCGATTGTTGTAGTAGAAAAAAAAAAAAAAAGTTTTTTCTTTTTAAAACTTGACTAATTTATAAGTTTTGTATCCAAAAATTGAATATCCAATGAATGAAACTGTGGGAACCGACAACAGATTCTTCTTGTCGGGTTTCTTGTAAACTTTTCCTTTTTGACCAAAGGCAACACAACAGAAGACAGACAGACAGTTAGTTTTCATGTAATCAATCCACCATTAAACAATTTTTCCTTTCATTTTCTTTTTTTTTTTGATAAACCGTCCTTAATAAAAAACTTAAAAATCTAATAATCATTTTTCTCAAAATATTTCAAAACAAACAAACAAACAAACAAACATTTATGAAATAACGTTTAAAATTTAATAAAATATTTTTATTACGTTTATATTTTTTTCTTTTTTTTCCTTCGAAAATATTAAATTAATTTTTTAATTTAATTAAATAATAATAATAATAATAATAATATTAATTATAGTGTATTTAATACGAAGTGGTGTTTGTATGTAAATGTTTTGTAATAATAATAATAATTATTATTATTATATTAAATAAAAGCCTATAAAAATTAGCGTTACGGGAATATGTTTTGTTAAATATTTTCCTATTGGGAAAAACAAACCTTTTTCCAACTGCCTTGTTTTATTTTTATTATTATTATTATTATCAAAAACTAGGAAAAATTTATTTATTTATTTATATTTTTTTTCTCTTTTAAAAAATAAAGAAAAGAAAAAAAAATTACTACACTTTATATATATTAAACACATTTTTTTTATTTTTTCCGGAAAATTTTTTACTTTCATTTTTTGACAGCAATAAAAATTTATTTGCGTACATTTTATAAATAATGCTTTGAAATATTTATATTTATATATAAATATTGACTCGTTTCTTTTTTTTTGCGTTACGTCATTTCCCCCCGCCCCCCCGCTCCCGCTACCCCCGTGCAAAAAAAAAAAATTTTTTTTAAATTTAATTATATTAAAACTACTATAATAAAAATTCCAATTGAAATAATCAAGGATTTGTTATCAATATTGAGGGGAGGGAGGGCTCCCTTTTTAAAAAATTATTATTATTATTACTATTATTATTATTACTTAAAGGAATCATAGAACAAATAATTTTATTAGAAATTTACAATTGTTAAAAACGAGAGAGAAATTTTTTTCTTCTTTTTTTTTTTTCTCTCCATTTCAATAGAAATATTATTATTAATAACAATTCGATTTTATTATTATTATTATCATAATCAAAAACGCCAATTATATATTTTAATCGAAAATGGTTTTCTCTTTCTCTCTCTTTCTCTCTTTCGTGGAAAATAACTAATGTTATGAAAACAATTTGAAAATTTTTTGATTCAATAATTTGAAAATTTAGTAAAATGGAAGAAGAAAGATTATTGTACGCCAAAAACAATAGAATATATATATATATATAGTATTTAGTCATTAAGGGAACATTTGAATATTTTCCCTTTCCCCTCCCCTCCCACGTATTCGTCCCTTCACTCCTTTTCTTTTCTTTTACCCCATTTTCTAAAAGTAATAATAATAATTTCCACGTTTGGCCACCACTACGCAATCTCTCTTCTTCCTCATCATCATCATCATCATCATCATCATCATCGTGGAAAATTTTCCTCTCTTTTTCCAAAGCATTGTTTACAAACCAAATAATTTTAATTTATTATGGAAGGGGGGGGGTAATAAAGGAAATGCGCTAACGATCATCTTTTCAAACGATTTCCGTTAAGCGAAAACTACTCTCAAAAAATATTTGGACCCTCTTTCTCCCCATTTAATAATAAAAAAAAAAAAAAATTCACCTTATATATAAAATAATATATTTAATGACGTCATGGTTTTTGGATTTCTTTCAAGAAATAATAATAATAATTATAAAAGACAACGTTTACGTACTACGTTCAAGACTAAAACGAGCATTTCGCGCTAAGAGGTTATACATAAAGTTAATAAAAGGGGAGGGGAGAAAAAAAAAATGAAAAATGTTTTTCTGACCGGGAAACGCGGGGGGGGAGGGGAGGACTTTTTTTAACGCTTCAACCGTCTTCTTCTCCGTCATGATTTCATTTAATTTAATTTTCTAACAAAATAAACAATTAAAAAAAATTTTTTTTAAAACGTAAATTAAAAATAAATACAAAAAAAATTTTTTTTTTTTTTTTGCTTGGGTTTAACGTATAATAATAATAATAATAATAATGGAATTTATTTTTACAAAAATTATTATTACTTACATTGAACCCTAAGCGATACGGGATCGCTCATCGTTTCACCTCTGACATTAGCCGCCAAACATGAATACCTTCCGGAATCGTGTCTGGTAACACCCTGAAGTACCAAACTAGTAGTGCTTAATATGACACCTGACGACACGTTATGCGTCACTATTTGACCCTGAAAACAATCAAACACGTGTTTAAGAAAGGATTACGGTGGTGTACACGCGTATACGTCCATTCCCTACGACCAAATTTTCCAACAAAATTTTAATTCAAATAGTAATAATAATAATTTCACATAAATCAATAAATTAAACGTGAAAAATAATAATTAATTTTTGGGACGTAACTAAAAAAAAAAAAAATTATTATTCCCTCCATTAATTAAATTATAATTGCCAACAAAACAAAACAAAAAAAAAAAAAAATTTCTTTTTTTTTTAAAAAGATTTTATTATTATTTTTCAAAATTTAATTTACGTTGATAGTAATAATAATAATAATAAAACCTTTTAAATTTACTAAATTAAACTAATTTATTATTATTATTATTAACAACATTAATAAAAACAAATAAAATCATACGTCGTTCCCCCCCTTCCCTCCGTTTATATACCGTTAAAAAAAAGAAAAACTTTAACGTCGTCGACGTTCATTTAAAAATAAAAACGTAATTAAATTGTAATTAAATTTCGATTCGATTATATTACGGAGAAGAAAAATAAGAAGTGGAAGAAGAAAAAATAATGATGATAATAATAATAATAATAATGAAATAAATTTTTTGACGGCGGCTCTAAAAAGATTTTTAGGGGTTTCCCTTTCCTTCCCTTATTGAAAATAAAATTCGATGGCTCACTGCCGTACTACTACTATCGTTCCGCCGCCCCTGGCTCCCTGGCCCCCCAGTACTACCACCTTTAATGCTTTTATTTTAATATTAAATAAAATGAATAAAGAAAGATAAAATTTAATTATATACACAAAATTTCGTTAAAATTTGTTTACAGCGTAACGAGGCGAGATTAGTTTTAATTTGAATTAGTCAAATCCTTTAAGATGTTCAAATTGGCGTCAAAAACTTCAAGACAAATACGACGATGACGACGATGACGACGACGACTACGACAAAAGTCAACTAATTTTAATTATCATCATCATTATCATCATTATTATTATTATTTTTCTTAAACGTAACTCAATTTTTCAAAGCACGACGATGTATTTTTTTTCAACGAACGTCTTTCTTTCGACATTTTTACGACGAAAAACAACCCACCTTCCCTTTTTTCCTCCTCTTCTTTTTTCTTTTTCCCTTTTCAAAAGCGTCAAAATTATTATTATTATTATTATTTAATTATAAAAAAAAATTTTTCAACACTTTCGTTCCCTTTTTTTTTTCTCTCGGGTTGAATGAGTTGAAACGTGGAAAAATAATTAAAAAAAAAAAAAAAAAAAATTTAAAGAATTTTATAAATTGACAATTTTTTCTTTTCCCTCGTTCGCTCTGACGTCATTTTTATTTTTCTTACAATAAAATAAAAGAAAATAAAATTTTAATCAAAACGAAAATATAACAACAACAACAAACAACAAACAACAACAACAATAATAAATCAAATAAAAAAAAAAAAATTTAGTCAATTATTTGAACGACACCAACCAAATTTTATAACGAGATTCTCATTATTATTATTATTAAACAAAATTTTTTTTTTTTTCAAATAACAAACAACAACAATAATAATAATAATAAAGTGTAATATGCGTAATAAAAACATTTGACAAAGAAAAGTGAAAATTTTTAGTCGGAAGTAGTAGTTAGTAGAGAGTGCAGTTACCCAAGTGTAAAAATTTTTTTTTTTTTTTTTTTTTTCGGAAAACTTTTATGAAATTGTTATGAATTTTTCGGGTTTAACAAAATCGTAAAATTAAAAGTTAATAATAATTATTAACGTATAAATTATATATATTTTAACAACAACAACGACAACAACAAAAACAACAACCAAAAGAAAGAAAGAAAAGTTGAACGGAAAATTTATAATTTTAAATTGAAAACGTGTAAAAAAGTATTTTAAATTTTCAATCATTATTATTATTTAATTATTTTTCTATAATAATAATAATTTTTTAATGAAAAACAAATTAAAAAATAAAAAAGCAAAATTTTTGAAATTTTATAATGATAATAATGATAAACAATTTGTTGTGTCACGTCAAATGTCATGTAAATGCTATATACATTTCGGGTAAAATATTTTTTAAACGTTTAATTCGACAATTTACACGACCGACTCATTTGACCTCTTAATTTTCTACTTTAAACCCTATACAAAAAGAGTTCAAAAGGTTAAATTGTTTCACACGGATTCTACATCCGATTTTCTTCATCAACGTTCAACCATCTAATTTAATGTGTTTTCTTTTTTTTTTTCAAAAACTCTTTTTAAGTTTTTCTCCTGTTACGTCGTGGCACCAACTGACTTTTTTTCTTTTTTCTTTTTACACTTTTATTTTCATGCATTCTTAATATTATTTATTTATTTACCGCCATTTTACAAATCGATTATTTTTAATATGGTTTCTTTTACATCTTCATAAATTTTATTTTATTTAACAATTGTTGAATTTATTAACTCTAATTTAACAATTGTAATTATTATTAAATATTATTATTATCATTTTTTATTAAAAAATAAACTCTTAAAGAAAATTGCTTTGCTATTTCAAAATGGCGTCACCTCCAATTTTAAATATAAACCATAGAGTAAGTAAAAAAGAAAAAATGTCAATCTATGGTTTGCCAAAGTTTCTTTCTTTATTATTTTTTATTTTTTTGGGGAGAGGGGGAGGGGAGTAGAATGTTAAAGAGGTAAAAAAAATAGCATTTTCTTGTAAAAAAAAAAAAAAAAAAAAAAAAAAAATTGAAAAGATGACGTTTTGAAAATAGGAAGTCTGAGTTTTTCACATAAAATGAAAAACTCAAGTTTTTAATTGTTGTTGGTCGTAAGTCAAAATTTTCTAAAGAAAATTCAATTTTCTCTTTTAAAATTAAGGTCACAAACAAAAGAAAATTTTTTTAAAAATTCCCTTCCCCCCCTTTTTATTTTCCAGAAGGAACTGAAAACAAAAAAAAAAAAAAATCATAAACGATAGCAGAAAACTCTAAATAAAAAAAAAAAAGTAAAAACATAAAAAAAAAAAAAAAAAAAATTTAAACGGGCGATAAAATAAAAAAAAAAAAATTTTTTTTTGTCGCGCCAACTGCGAAACCTATTATGGCACCGATGATGATGATAATGATAATAATAATAATAAAAATAATATTATTAATCATAAAATTCTGTTTCTCGCGCGTAAATTTATTATTGCAATAATTATTGTTGTAACCAGAGTTACGGATACCGTTTTTCCCTCTTGGACTTAATGACCCAAATAATTTTCTTTTTTTTTTTTTCCCAACTCATAATCCTGAGTTAAAGTAAAAAAAAAAAAAAATAATAATAATAATTTTTACCTGAGTTTAATTTATTATTATTTTTTTTTTTTTTTGCCTCGGCTAATTATTTCAAGTCTAAATTTTTTTTTTCCGTTAAAATTTTCAATTCGCGTTTGCACAAATGCACGTGTGTGACTCTTGCGGTAAAAACGTGTAAAATTATTATTATTCTTATGTAAAAATTGAGGGGGGGGG
>NW_002986993.1:301926-306819 GCF_000006295.1 Pediculus humanus corporis
ACCTCCCCCCTTTAAATCATTTTAAAATATATATATATAATTTTTTTTCGAAACCGCCATTTTGGTTTTTTTCTTTATGTAATCGTCGTGTAAAAACAAAAAAAAGAAAAATTACAACAACTCAGTGATAAGATAAAATTCTTTTCGGGGAAAAAAGGACAACAAATATTTAAAATTCAGTTAAAACTAAAATGTGTTCATGATAATAAATAAATTAACGAATTTAAAGTGTTTTGTTCAATTTGACGTTTAGTATCAAACAAGCACTAAATCGTAATAATAAAAAGAGAAAAACAGAAATCTGAAAGACAGGAAGAGAGTCGGAGAAAACCGGAGGAAAACTCGTCCTAACCCCCCTACCCCTTATCTCTCTACCCCTACCCCCCGTGAAAACCCCAAAGGGAGGATAATTTTGAAAGTGATTAACGATCATCCATCTCTCTCTCTCACTCTCACTCTTTCCAGATGCTATGAAACTTTTTGGGCAGTTTCCAGAATAATTTTTTAGCCATACGAAAATGGGCGTAGTTTCCAAAAAAATTTTTTTAAACGCCTTTTTCCCCTCCTACCCCACTCGCTCCCCCCACCCACTACTAAACATAATTTTTTTTTTTTTACATCGATAAAAATTATTTAAAAAATAAAATAAAACCCAATTTTAAAGACCCATTTGAATCTTTTCATTAGAAAATCCATGAATTATTACTTAGCCTCACGCGCACGCACACACACACACACACACGCGCATTTCATCAAGGAAATTTTATACATTGTTAATAATAGGTTTTCCCATCGAAAAAATTTTTTTTATTATTATTAACGTTAGTTTTCTCATTTATTATACGTCATCGAATCTCAATTGATTTATTACTTGATTTGTTAGCAAAATCTTGCTCCTCGTTTGAAAAAATTTTCTCTTTTTCCCCCCCCCCCCAAAAAAAAAAAAAATTTATTTGTTTAAGTAGTCGTAACGATTTTCCGAAAAAAAAGAAAAGTTTTTTAAAAGTTAAAGTTTGTTTTAATTATACTTTTTACAATTTGAAAAATAAAGATTTGTCATTTAAACGGAAACGAAAAAAAATTGAATCGTATTAAGAACGATATAATTGAATGACAGTTAAAAAAACCTTTTTTTTTTTTTTTTCTGGGTCAATGTTAATAAACTTAAAATAAATAAGGGATTAAAGAGTGAGAGAGAGAGAGAAAGAAAAGGATATGATGTGGGATAAGTAAGATTGACTGATGTAACAAAAAATACGATAAAATAAGTGTTACTCTATCGATAATTCATTATTATTATTATTATTTGTTGTTGTTTGAGTATAAATAAAATTAAAAATAATTTAACCTTTGAAATCTTATCAATCCTTTCAATTATTATTATTATTATCCCTTTTCTTTGGGAATACTTAAGACGCAAACACTTAAATCGTTTTCTACAACATAAATATATATATATATTTACTCACGTAAAATCAACAGAATTATGTTTAATTAATTTTAATTAATTAATTAATTAATCGAGTATCATTGTTTCTAAAATTTTTCTCACGCCATTTTCTTATTTGAAATTATTAAAAATAATAATAGAATATTAATTCAATTATAATAGAATTTTAATTTTTTTTTTTAATAACCGTTAGAGAGAATATTTTTATTAATCACAAACCGTATATATTCTTCCTTCCACACCACTTTGTATAATTAAAAAATTTTAAAAGTGACTGACAAAACAGGTAAAAAACCTTTGAAAAAAAAAAAAAAAAAAAAAAACAAAAAACAAAAGTCATCAAATACGGTTCAGAGATTTTTGCTGACGAAAAATAAAAAAATAAAAAAATTTTCAACTGTATAAATTTTTTACGGTTGAACGTATACGCAATATTTTTTGTAGTTTTTCTTCCTTTTTAACCCCCCGACCCCCCTTTTAACTTCCCTCTCAATCCCCCCTCGATTTAAATGCCCAAGAGAATTTATTTGAATTTTTTCTTCTTTTTTTTTTTTTTTTTTTTTAATGGGAGAAAAAAATGAATAATTATTAAAAAAAAACCCGTGCATTTATTATTATTATTATTAGTAAAGTTTACTTTAAAAAAAATATGATTGTGTGTATGTGTAATAATAAAAATCGTTTCGGAAAAAAATGCGAGGAGGGGGAAGAGGAGGGAAAAATAAATATATTCGATAATAAATGGGGGGCGTTCAGGAAGAGTCGATTGACTGCTTTCCCTATTAGACTTTGGTTTCAAAAAAAAAAAAAAAATTTGCGTGAGGTTTATTTCCGTTTTTTTTTTTATTCCCATTTCCCAGACTTTTCCGGACTAATTTTCTATTTAATTTTTATTATTATTTGACTGAATACGTAAAAACCTCGTGAACGAGGGTTTTCCTAAATTTACAAAACTTTTTTTTAAAAAAAAAAGGTTAAATATTAGGTAGAAAACCTTTTGGCTATGCAATCACGAAAGTAAATAAGACGGACTAGGAAAACATGTTTCGAATCTCTCTCACGCCATTTTTTTTTTTTTATTCTTCTTCTTTTTCTTTTTTGTTGATTTATTTTAAAACTAAATCATTAAAAAAAAAAAAAAATTCTACATTATGTACATTATTCGTGAGACAAGTTATGTTTTTTTTTTTTTTTTTTTTTTTTTTTATAATAATAAATAAATAAATAAAAATTAAAAAAAAAATGTGTTACTCACGTTATGGTACCACGTTATTTTATGTTCCTTTGGATTGGCACGAATGTTACACTCGAAATACACGTCATCACCTTCTTTAATATCATCAGCCTTTAGCGTATTACCCAATTGTAACGTTACTTCAGGAGGATCTATAATAATAATAATAATAATAAAATTAACATTAAATATTATTCAACTTCATTAGTAAACTTTACACCTACACTTTCATAGTAATAATGATATATTTATTAAGAAATTAATTTCGAAACGAAAACAAGTCCAATCATCAAACTCACCCCCTCCCCCCTCCTCGTTTTGTAAATTAAAACAACAACAAATGATGATGATGATGATGCTACCTTGTTATTTTCAACAACACTTTTAATTTTAACTAATTTTCTATTCTAACTTAAATGGAAAAAAAAAGAAAACATTATTTGTTTTCCTCCAACCTAACTAAAACCATTTGAAAAAAAAAGTTTTTCTTTTTTTTTTATTTTTACTATTTCCGGTTTTCTTAAAAAAAAAAAACTTTATTTTTTTATTTATAAAAAATTTATAAAAAACATAGCTTTTTTTTTATAAATTTAATTTAATTTTTTCTTTTTTTTTAAAACAAAACTTTTTATTCTTTTCAACCTCCCTCTCCTCCCCCTCAATGCATTTATCAAATTTTTATTTTATAAAAGTTTTCCCCCCCAAAAAAAAAACAAAAAAACTTTTTAATAGTGTAAACGTATTAGTAGTTTTATTTTAAACTTTAATAACCTGTTGTTATTTTTATAAAATTATTAACTATTGATTATTTATCGAATCGATTTGATCGATTATTGAAAACTTCCGATGCATAATAATAATAATAATATATAAGAGATATATTCGTACGAAACTTAATAAAAAGGAAAAATTTTTATTTTAAATAACAAACAATTTAATTAATTAATTTATTAAATAAATATGTGTGTATGATTATTATAAACTTTAACTCCATCCGAGCTAATAATCCCCAAAAATCGTTTCTTCTTCAATTCGTACATCGGGATTTATCCCGGATAAAAAAAAAAAAAAAAATTTTTTCCCAATAAACTTTAACTTAAACGCATTAAATTCAAAACTAAAAACTTTAATAAATCGTTTAAATTTAAATAATAACTTTATTATCATTTTAATAAGAAAACATAAAATTAAATGGAAAGAATGAAATTTTTATTTGCAACACCTCCGACAAAAAAAAAAAAAACAAATTTTTTTATTATTATTCTGCTTACCCCCCCGATTATTTTCCATCCGTTTTTCTTTCCTGAGAAAAAAAATTCCGTCTTCAATTTACGATAATAGCTAAGTCAACGTTTTTCTTTTTTTTTTTTTTTTCCTCAACGTTAAATTTTCCAATTTTATTTATGAATTTGTTAAATTTAAACAAAGTTTTTTCGAAAAAAAGCACGCAACGTTTTTTTCTCTCCATAGAAATAATAACGATCTACGTGATTTTTTATTTATTTCTATTGGCATCATTGTCACAACCGTAATAATAATAATAATAAAAACTATTTAATATATGTATATTTATTAATTAAAAATATTAAATTTTTATTAAAAAATGAGAGTGAATTTTGATACGAGAACCGATTTTCATTCATTCATCACATTGACACGTTGTTATTTAAATAAACAACACCCATCATTATTATTATGGTCACTCTTAAACACGACAAGGCTCTTATTTGTCGGGGTTTTTAAGCATTTATCCCAGGTCTCTACCCGATTCCTTAGGGACAAATACTCGAATATCGGTGGTGCTATTTATAATATTTTCCGAAGAATGTGGGCCGTCCCACATAGTGCGATTTCCTGGATGGTTTCTTCTTTTAGGTTCTTCATAATCTTCTTTAAATTTCCTTTTATTGAATTTGGCATGGCTCCCAATGCTCCCACGATGACCGGAATCGTTTCAGTTTTTGTTCCCCACATCCTGGTTATTTCAATTTCCAAATTTCTGTATTTCAGCCTTTTGTCTGCTTCTTTGGCTGTGGTGTTTTTTTCTGCCGGCACGGATACCTCAATTAACTTACACCATTTTTCCCCATTATGCCTGAGTATGATATCCGGTTTGTTAGCTGGCACAGTTCTATCAGTGTGGATTTGTTGATCATATAGAACTGTGCATGGGCCTACTGTCGTGACCGGGCTTGGAATGTGGTTGTAC
>NW_002986993.1:306839-308918 GCF_000006295.1 Pediculus humanus corporis
AAATAATAACGATCTACGTGATTTTATTTATTTCTATTGGCATCATTGTCACAACCGTAAATAATAATAATAATAAAAAACTATTTAAATATATGTATATTTATTAATTAAAAATATTAAATTTTTATTAAAAAATGAGAGTGAATTTTGATACGAGAACCGATTTTCATTCATTCATCACATTGACACGTTGTTATTTAAATAAACAACACCCATCATCATTATTATTATTATTATTATTATTATTATTATTATTATTATTATTATTAGCCATTATGAATAAAATAGTTTTAGAAATATTTTTCTCTCTTTTAGAAAATTTGATTTATTTTATTCTATCACTAATATTACTTAATCATTTATATTTTAAATTCAAAAACTTTAAATTTATGATTGAAATTTAACAAAAAAAACTTTTTACATCTTTCGATAAAATTTAATATTTTATTTAAAAAAAAACTTGTTTCTCTATTTTTTAAATATTAATAATAATAATATTAACGGAATTAACGCGCACGCACACACACACGCACACAAAAAGTTAACAAATTTTTAAAAAAAAAAAAAAACGAAAAATCCGTTACAACTAACACGAATAGTAAAAAAAAAACGTTACGCGTTCGATGGAAATCGTTCACATTTATTTAACACGTTATCGAAAGCCAAACAAAGTGCTGCCAACTTTTGAAATATTATCAAACGGGGGTCATAGAGTACATAAATATATATTTATTTAAAACTGTCTTTAAAAAAAAAAAAAAAAAAAAAAAAAAAAACGGGCGTTGTCAAGAGTTAGAAAGAGAGAAAGAGGGAGAGATAGAGAGAGAAAAAGAGAAATAGAGAAAAAGAGAGATAGAAAGAGAGATAGAGAGAGAAAAAGAGAGATAGAAAGAGAGAGAGAGAGAGAGAAAAAGAGAGATAGAAAGAGAGAGAGAGAGAGACAGAGAGAGATGGAGAGAGAGAGAATCCTTAATCGGGTTTATCCAATTTTTTTTAGATCCACGGACGCGATACCCCGATAAATTTACTTAAAAAACGAGTCCTTTCAAATTTTCCATTTTATTTTATTTCCCCCCCTATCTCTCTCTCTCTCTTTTTCCACCCTCTCACTTATTTTCTTTTTTCTTTATCTCTTTGTAATTATCACAAAAAAAAAAAAAAAAAAACCTAATACTATTAGCGAAATAAGTAGCTTGAAAAAAAAAAAAGGCTGTCAATTTTTTTTTTTTTTTTTTCTAAGCATGTTATTCCATGACATTTCCTTTTGATTGTTCGACCGACCAGTAGAAAAAAAAAAAAAATAAGATTTCAGTTTTAATAGAGAGAGAGAGAGAGAGAGAGAGAGAGAGAGAACAATTGGCAGACTATTTCTTTTTAAAAACGCTTTGATTAAACCTTTTTTGACCTTTTACCAAAGGAGTTATACTAACTAACCCCGCACCCATTTTCACCCTTTTAAAATTTTCCAATTTTATTCTTCGAGACGTGTTATCGAAACGTGAGGTCATTCAACTTTCATGTCGGTTAATTTGTCCTTAGTCCAGAAACACACTTCAAAGGGGAACAGTGTTAGTACAAAAGAGACAGGAAGAGAGAGAAAGAAAGAGAGAGAGAGAGGGAGAGAGTGAGAGAGAAAGAATGGGAGAGAGAATTTTCAAGAAAACTTAATTACGGAAAAACAATGTGGGTCGTCGTAAGAATAAAATAAAATAAATTCCTTCTAAAAAAAGATTATTTTTAGATTTTTCGAAAAAAAAAAAAAAAAAACGTTTGATAATAGTATTTTCTAAGCCGTTGAATCGATTTTAAAAATTTCTCACACGCACACGCACACACACACCCCTTCGCGAAATATTTTCCTTTAAAAAAAAAAAATGAGTTAAAAATATTGTATAAATTTTAATTTAAAAACTCTTGTCTTTTTTGCTTTTTTTTTTTTTTGTAAAATTAAAAAAATTCCAATGAAATCATAAAGTCATTCATTCATTCATTCATTCATTCATTCACTGATAAAGAAAAAAAAAGAAAGGTAAAAAATTAAAATGTATATACATTATATATACCCGAAAGGAAAAATAT